>NC_041393.1:366809845-366813266 GCF_002162155.2 Triticum dicoccoides | reverse complement strand
GTAGCATGGATCTGGGCATGGGGTGTTGACCAGGAGGAAGGTGGAGGGGATCGGGGGAGGAAGGTGGAGAATAGAGAGTGGTGGGTGGGGTGGGCCGGTGGGGTTTGTTTTTTGTCTATGTTTTGGAGGTGCGCCTGGTGTTAGCAGAATAAGCGATTCGGTGTGCAGAATAAGACTCTTAAGGTGTTATCATAATAGACCCACCCTATATATATATATATATATATATATATATATATATATATGCAGGAGCCTCGGCGCTTGCTTTACTAGGGTTCCTCTCTTTCACTCTCTCATGCTCTCCAGATCTAAGCAAGACATAGGTGACCACACTCTCTCTGCTCATGACTGGTCACAAATCTTGTCGGACCACCACGACTAGGGCAGGGGTGTAGGTGCATCGTTCACGCGGTCGTCGGTGGTGACAGAGGAGACCAACAAGTGCCCGCGCATCCCGATTGGCGGCCATGTCATTCTCTCCGAGACAGCGCCGGCTCGGGAGGGCCTCCGACCCCTTCTTCCTTGTGGCCATGATGCGGACTCCGGCGCCGTCTTTGCCACATGCCGATGACCCTCAGGTATATATTCCTTTGAAACCTGGCTTGCTCTACTGCCCCAGCTCCCGACGTGGCTGCATGTGGATCTTTTCCTACTTCCTTTGACTGTTCCAAAGACAGTAGACTTTCACTATTATTAGAGGTAAAGCTAGTTCATACACGAGAATCTAAGAGTTGGTTCAAACAGGGAAGAAAGTGGGAAAGTTGTAGCATGAATCTAGGACTTGGTTCTAAGAGGAAACGGGGAAAAGTAATAGATACTGGCTACCCAACCAGTCTCTTGGTTGAAAAGGCGAAGAAAGCATGGTGGATGGCGAAGGGTGGGGGGAAGTGGACCTGTCTCTTGGTTGAAAATGGAAAGAAAGTGAGGGGTGTTGGGGGACAACGCAAATGAGAATGAGCAATTCTAGATTTCCTGTGCTCACATAAGAAAATGTCGCCGAGGAGATAAAAAATGGGACAAATGCAGACATGCTGACTGAGTGTTTCTCTCGGCAACCACATCTGCCTCACCACTTTATGCCCCTACTGTCCCTACGCGCATATTGCTACCGTTAATGTAAAACCACATGAAGCATTAAGCGATGCCACTTAATGTCACTATTAAGTAATGGTCTAGTGTCGTTGATAAATTGAAGCAATGCCATCACCATTTTATGAAATGCATCTATCTTGATTTATTTCCCATGAATTGTGTTTTCGCAGTTGCACTTAAATCTCACACCACTAACATTGCTTCATCCCAGTGGAATTGCACAAATTTGATCGCACATTTACTTACCATGTGCTACTCTCATGACAATAATACTAATGCTATTGTTCACATGTTAATCTAGTGGCAGTATTGATGTGATGTGATGCTACTTAAGGGCACTTTCATACTATCAATGTAGTGCCAACTATAATGCAATAGATGCTGCTGTTAATCATATGCCACTGCAAATAACTATCACAGATTAAATAACCGTATTTCATATTTGCACAAACAGGGATCTCTATCTCCATATCGTTTCTATGTGCGCAATCAAAAGTACACACCTCAATTTTAGTAGAACTCCGCAAAATGAGATGGCTATTCCTCGCTTCCGTCGTCTAACCACCTGTCTTCTAGGTATTCATGCATTGGTAGTAACTAGGTAGAATGACCAATGCAATATAAAAGAAGTTGATTCGTATGTTCTATTTCCTAGTTATAGTGTAGGGACGAGCGAAAACAACTGCATCCTAGTAGGGAATGCACTTTCTCCCAGTTCATCCATGGATGAGGACTAGCTGGCACGGCTGCACGGAGGTTTTTGGGACAGGTGCATGGACAAGAGGCATTATGGTCTACTTATTTCTGCAAATAGCGATGCTTAAATTTAGTGGAACTACACAAGAAGTTCAGATGGTCAGTACACTACATGGTTCAGTTCAATATTCCAACTAAGAACACAATTATAACTAGTTATTGTGGAATGATAGAACCTAGCCCTGGATGGTGGCAACAAGAAAAACCAGAGTGAACTCCAGGAAATTAAAGCCTGCCTAGGGAGGCCCTTGGCTCAAAGAAGCCTTGCTTGATTTTTCTTGAATTGTAAACCTTCTCACAACCTTATCTTTTGTTGTGAACTAGTATATGCTTTTCTGTTCTATGAATCATTGAGATGTATAAAATTTCTTAACTTATGCTTTTCATGTATTTTATGAAGCTGAGTTTAATGTGAATGTTCCACATGAACGTTGGACTAGCGTGTGAATGTTTGGAATTTACATTGTTGCCTCAGTTAACTGAATGAACCACTGTAACAAGATACATAGTTTCTTATATATCAAACAGCGGATTACTAATTGTTAGTTGGTCGATACCCGACTTTTCTAGTGTTGAAGCAAGCTAAGCCAATGTGCCGTGTTTTGCACAATTGCTTACAAGTGGGGTAGCACCAACAGTGTTTACAAGTACTTAACCAGCCTTATGTACCCTATGTATACGTCAGGCATAGTTCTCCAATGAGTACTCTATTTCATCAAGCACACACTGCTAGTATGATAAACCGTGACAACTTATGTCTATGATGCCATATTCATGAAAAAACTAGTGAGGACGCATCTGTTTCGGTAACAATTAGGATGGTTCTCACATGAGTCACGGACACACAAAAGTAGCAGTAGTTCCCATAGACGGATTCGAACAGTGTACTAGCCCCAGAGGGCTCGATAATATGCAAGGTTCAGATAATTAGACACAATCCAAACTACTATTAAACACTAGCTGGGGCAACTATTTCATGCCCCGATCTAATTTGGGATGGATAGAAGACGGACCTTGCCATGAACATCATCGAGGACGTCCGGCAGCATCTCAGTCCTATGAACCTTCCTAAAGATAACCTTGTGACCTTGCCACTCATAAACTTGTTTGTGGAGGCATTCCACGTTATCTTCCTGCATAAGCTTGACAAGAATAGTATGCCTCACAAACGAAAGAGTAGCTTGGAACTTCCTGTGCTTCAGTACACGTGGACAACGCGCCTGACAACAATGAGGCTGGAATACATCTCGACATTTGTATAAGTGCAAATGGCTTCTAGGATCCAACACCTTAAGAACTTTGTTTTCCCAGTGCGTATATTCAGGTCATCCGCCTCATAGCGAGTGACATGTACAACCACACAATCCTTGTCTGCATCAAGGCTCTAATTGAAACAGAAACAAATTTTGAATTACTTTCCAATATAAGAAACACAAGTTATTTAAACCACTATGTAGAGTCAAAAGTATGCATGACAGGGAGGGTAGCATGGCATCGAAGCTAATAAATTTTTGCATTATTTATCACCACATACTTAGATGAAAAACCACAATCAAGATCGGCAAGGAAGAAA
>NC_041393.1:366784597-366809692 GCF_002162155.2 Triticum dicoccoides | reverse complement strand
GGGATGTAACCGCAAACGGGGCGTTGAACATCTCAGTAGTGGCCATGAGTGTATCTGGGGTCGGCTTGGTGGCTGCCTCCATCTTCTTGGAGATCTCTGTCTTGTGGGGATCAGCCTCCCGCATCTGGTCCAACATCGGCAGATCTTTTCCTGGTTCTCCTTGGTCCATCATGAAACTGATGAATACTAGGAGACCACTGAAAGGAAAACACAATCGCAATGACAGTGAGACAAAAAAGAGAGTGAGAATAGGTTATTGCTTTGCAGAAGTTCCTTTTTTCAGAACGAAAATATACCAACATCACGGATCCCCTTACCTTCCCTTCATTGGGAGAGAAGAACAGTGGTAGATGCGAGTGCTGGCTTTCTTGAAGACGGTGAGGGAGAAGGGGATTCAGCGAAGAGTGAAATGATGGTTGCTTCGTCCGTCAAACTTAGACTGCAGGGAGGTGGGTTTTTGTGATACGACGACTCGTTACTGCCGCACTACGACTGGGGTAACTCGGCGCCTGCATACTGCCTTCTAATTTGGTGGAAAGCATTTGGGCCTGCGCGCTGCATGGCCTGCATGTCGGTGAACAAAAGTAAAGCTGCATTCAGTGGAGGGACACGTTTCGATGACCTCGGAGGAGCCAGAAGCAGTAGTGTATCCATTGTACTAGTAGTAATTTTTTTGGGTAGCTGTAGAGTGTCTCCACTGTACTAGTAGTAATTGTTTATCTGGGCCCAAGACAAAACAACCCATCCATCCTAGTAAATAATAAAATCAATTCAAAAGCCCATATATTTACTTAATGAGAGGTGCTACCTAGCACACCGCCCCCCAAAAAACTAGGTGCTCTTCTTCCTCCTCACTCCCACCCACCTCACGTCAAGCTTGCTCCACTCGTACCCCCAAATTCCTCCTACACAAAACCCCAGATCCCCTTCTTCCTCACTACTACAAAAAACCCAGCTCCCTTCCTTCTTCACTCGCACTACAACTAGACTCGTCATTCGTTACTCTCCTCAAATCTGTGAGCTCGACGTGACGCCCTCGAGGAAAATGGAGTAGGCTGACCCTAGCGCCAAGAAGATGAGACTCCCGCCAGCGGCAACGCCTGTTGTAGATCCTGCACCCGGCAGCACAGGGAGAAGCGGCGAGCCCGCCCCCATGGGATCCCAGGAACCCGTAGAATCTCGGGTGGACCGCATCAACGATCTCCCGGACGCCATCCTTGGGGAGATCATCTCACTTCTCCCCACCAAGGATTGCTGCTGCACCCAAGTCCTCTCAATTCGGTGGCGCCCTCTATGGCGCGCCACGCACCTTAATCTCGACTGTCGTCAGCTATCTGCCTTTAATGATTTTGAACTCCCTAGATCCAGCATCTCCTCCAACCAAGCTTCATTCAAATCCTCTGCATCCCGTCATGCTACCTGAGCAAGCATACCATGCCCTGCACGATGGACGCCTGGTTGAAATCCCCTGAATTCATAAAACTACAACTTCTCGAGTTCTATTATTCCCCAGGAAATCACCTACCAGATACTAAACGCCATGTACTTGTGCCCTCAGCATAAATGTCCATCTCGCAGTTTACCTCCTATCTCCACACCACCACCTTTGCGCTGTGCTACCTACCAGACAATCTGGTAATAAACCTTAGACTCCCATTTCTCAAAAAACTTTCACTTGTGCGGGTTCGTATATCGGAGGCCTCATTGCACAGCGTCATCCACTCCAGTTGCCCTGCCCTAGAGTACTTGGTGCTTGTTTTCATAGTTACAATTGGTTGTCTCCAAATAAAGTCACCTAACCTTGTAAGAATTGGAATTTCTTTTGACGGAAGGCAACTCATCATCCAATACGCCCCTTCACTTTAAAGGTTGATCCTTGATTCTAGTTATTCACCGTCGCAAATAACAATTGTCTCTACGCCTAAACTGGAGACCTTGGGTGTAATACATGATCTATGTGCTTATTTCAAGATGGTGTTTGGCTCCACAGTTATCCAGGTACTATATGTTATCATCTACACTTGTAACCATAAGCTGCATTTTAATTTTCTGGGCATAAGTTTTATATCATCTTGGAGTAATACATTTTGTACAAATATTATGTTCTAGCTCGACGAAGAGTTTCTCCATGGATAGCCTATCAATGGTGCTGGATTCTGTCAAGATCTTATATATCCAAATGAATAGTTTTAATCTGGAAAAGATTATTGGCTTGCTGCAATGCTTTCCATGTCTGGAGAAGTTGTATATAAAGTTGATAATTTCACGCACATTGCAAGCCCACATATAGTGTACTAGAATTAACCGTTCAGGTGTTGCTCTTTCGACACTTGACCTTAATTGTTTTTAATCTTCATGTCTATTTAGCCAGTAGGGTGGGGTGAGAAAGTTATAACCAATTGGTGGATTCGTAAGAACCGGGATTTTCTCACTTCTCATGACATTCGATTGAAGACAATAACGCTGGAATGATATGTAGCCAACCACGCAAACACTAGATTTGTCACATTCTTCCTGCTGAATGTGAGGTTACTATTGTCCATCAGGCTTAAGTTCATCAGTAGCATGGTTTTGACGGATGGGTATGTCGAAGAGCAAAAAAAGGAGTTTCAGGTGGACAAAAGAGCTTCTGAATGTCTAGGCTTCTATTTACAATATCTTGTGGTCATAATCCAGTAAATATTACGACCCAGGATGTTCATTCTATGGACCTGACTGATCCATTTGACTGTGACTGCCGAAAACAGTGTTGGAGTTAGATGTTGTTTCCCTTTTCAATCTGGGTTTTGTATAAACCTGATGAACAATTAACCCTCATGCTTTTGTACAGTTTGTAAGCTAGAGTTAGATGTTGTTGCCCTTTTCAACTTGGCTGTGACTGTCATATTTTCTTTGAAACAAGGCAAACGGCTTGCAATTTGTTTAATTAAGAGTGAAATATAGTAACAAATCCCAACTAAGGGAAATAACATCACTCTCGCCAGTTGCTTGAGCTCAGTGTGCATTACAGAACCCAAGTGATTATCCCCCACCAGCACCCACAAACTTATTTTGAACTAGCACACCAAATGGGTTGTAAATTTTCATAAGAAAGGTTGCATGACCGTGATAGATTTGGATTCTGACATTTGGGACCCATGAGGAAAAAGCCTATCCAAGGTGGTGTCTACTTACTAGCTAGTCAACAAATGATTATGCCTACCAGCCGCCCAAACCAAACCACCCCGCCGGTTCCGCCTGCTCCCGCCTCCCACGGCTGGCTGCGCCTCCGCCACCCTACCGTACCCTCCAACGTTGGCCAGTCCATCCCTCTATTCCCCCACAAGTCCTGTTACTCTCCGGCGATGCCAGCTCCAACACGCACTCGCACCCGAACCAGTCAACCCTCGTACTCACCTCCGCCTGCGACCGGACCGACACATCGTCCAGGGCTCCTGTTAATTCCGTCCGAGGCCTCACCGTCGTCCTCTGCCTTGGTTAGCATGCGTGCGCAGTTGTGTTGTCAATGTCATCAACAACCGAGAGGAACAAGGATATGACTGTATGTGGAGAGGATGACAGTAGGGACCCACCAGGGTCATGGCAGTACGCAAGCAAGTGCCTCGTTATTACAAACCCAAAAGAAGGTTCCTCCTCCCACGTCATTGTCAACATAGTCAATAAATGAGAGAATTACATAAGGAGCGGCTGACACTAGGGACCCAGCAGGTCGCATAGTTGTTATTTTTTTAGGAAAAAGCAGTTGCTATTTCATACTAGTTTTAGAGATGGACCAGGGTAAAAACTGGGTTGTGCGGGGGCTGTGTCCCGTCTTGCCAGGGTTTTATTTATGTTTACCACATCATGAGGCCAGTTGTGTTTTTTTCTTGCTGAAAATGGCTAGCCCAGTTCTACATTTTTAAAGAAATACCCAACCAAGGCCTCCTTGCTTTGTCAGCCCTGCTAGGCTGCAAATCTTTCAAGACGAGGAGAGTTTCATTCGGCTTGCCTAAAAAGTGGGCTATCAGTAATGAGAAATGGGTTGTACATTTTTAAAACACATCAAACCGGGAATTAGTTTCATTTTTTCATTTCAAGATTTTAAATTCCATTGATTTTAATTCGTGGACAATTATTTGGATTTTATATTTATATAAATTTATTTTTCAAATTAGTTTGAATGTGATTCGAAATTTCGGGATTAAAAATAGTTGACGACACCAAAATATGCAAAATATCATATAATTTTTAACCGTGGCCACAATATGGGCTGTAATGCTAACAAAAAGAAGATGGGCGCCAAAAAAATCCTTAAGAATTAGCAAATGGGTTGTAAATTATTAGAAATAATGGCAGATGGGTTGTACCCCGTTTTCGACACATTTGAGGCTGACTTGTGCGCCTACTATAGGATGACGCGTACGCTTTCCTAAAAAAAGGTTGATGCATACACAACGTCGTGTCAAGTTAGTCAACACACAAGAGTAGTGAATGTTGGATGTCCATCCAATGGCCACCGTGCTTCTTCAATCTCTGCTATTCCTGCTCCAGCCACTCAAACAAGCGCTGCTCCCTCCTCCCACGGCCGGCTGTGCTGCCGCGATGGTCTCACCGACCCACAGTACTCCCATTACTGGCCTAGCCATCCCTCTACTCACGTACACCTGCTGTTATTCTCCGGTGATGGCAGACGAACCAGTAAACCCTCGTACTCACCTTCGCGTGGGAAACAACTGCCGAGTCTTCCCTGGCTACGTGTCGTTCCCTTCCTAGGCCTCGTTGTCGTCCACCACCCTAGTGCTCTCGTCGCGGCGTGGTCAACATGGTCAACGAACAACATCCAACGGAAGTGGACTGTACATGGAGTGGCTGACAGCTGGGTCCACGGCTGCACGCAAGGAAATGCCTCCTTATTACGCACAAAATAATGATTCCTCTACCTGACTGCTGGGACCCACCGAAAGTGCCTCTGTATTTAACAAAAAAATGTTCCCCTCGCTGACAGCTCGGACCCACCAGCTGTATCTTCGCATGCAAGGAAGTGCCTCCTTATTACGCACAACAAATGAATACCCCCTGCTAGCTAGGACCCACAATAGTGGGAGGCTGACTTGTGGGGCTACTAAGTTGATGCGGATGGAGGACTTTGTCAACTTAGTCAATATGAACGATTCTAGCTCCAGTGACCGTACGATGTACATCCAACGGCAGTAGTGCTTCTTCAACCTCTGGTCTTCTTGCTCTAGCCGCCCCAGCGTCGGTCGTGCCGCATGCTCCTGCCTCTAGTGATTGGCTCTGCTGCCACGTAGGCCTGACCGCCCCACCCTACTCCAACCTCTGGCCAGGCCATCCCTCTACTCACCCACAACCCCTGTTATTCTGCGGTGACAACAGCCTCACACCGCAGCTGAACTCGTCAATCCTCGTACTCCTCTCCACGTGGGCATCCACTGTCACGTCTTCCCTGGCTCCACGTCGTCCCCTTCCTAGGCCTCACCGTCGTCCATCGCCTTGGTGCTCTCGGCGCAGCGTGGTCAATGTGGTCAAGGAATGACTTCCATCGGAAGAGTACTTTACATGGAGAGGCTGACAGCTGGGTCCACGACCGCAGCAAGGAAGTGCAACCTTATCACGCGTAAAACAATTATTCGTCCACCTGACAGCGGGGACCCACCGGACAGGCCACCGTATTTCATGAAAAAAAAACGTTTCCCCTTGACTGCTGGGACCCACCAGCTACATCTTCGCACGCAAGGAAGTGCGGCCATATTATGGGCAAAAAATGATTCTCCCCCTAACAGCTGGGACCCACCAGCAATAACTTCGCACGCAAGGATGTGCCTTCTTATCCTCCCTGGTAGTCGGGACCCACCTGGTCGAAGCGTATGTAGCATTGTCATTCTGGTCGTGAACGTCTACGTACATACTAGTTGATCGGTGTGTCTACAGGCTTCAGCGATGAACCGTGGCCGAGTAAGGAAGGGCACGTGTCGTAGTAGACGCACGGACGTAGCATGTCACGCAATCCCATCAATATCGTGTATACATATATATAGCCAGGGTGCAAGCAAGTAAATACAGACACATTCGTACATACAGGCAGGGTCTTGAACGCCTACTCGCGCATACGTACGGCCAGGGCTCGTGTACATGGAGAGGCAGCAGAGAGCAGCGATGGCATCCTGTTCATCGACAGCCAACCGGTTGGGTCGGAATGGAGAAACTGTGTCGTCATGTTCACCGGGAGGCAACGGAATGCATCATGTTCATCGGGAGCCAACCGACTTGGATGGAACAGCCGAAGCAAGGCATGCCATACCACAGAACGGAGGAACCAACCTTCTTTTTGACCGCCTACAGTCTAAACGGGGTCCTGTTCATCAGGAGGGGTCAGGCATACCACAATACGGAGGAAACGTACTTGTGTTCGAGCTCCTACGGTCGAAACAGGGTGCTATTGATCGGGAGGGTTATGGAGTACCACAAAACGGAGGAAACAGACTTATCTTCAACCTTCTATGGTTGAAATGGGGGTCCTGTTGATCGGGAGGGGTGTGGCGTACCGCAAAACGGGACTCCACGGGCTACTATTCATCCATCATCTACTGCCTCGCTCCAGCCTCCACGGGCTACTGTTTATCCACCGTCGACCTCCTCCAGCCTCCACCTGCGACTGTTCATCCATGGCGTCTCCCTCCTGCCTCCACCAGCTACTGTTCATCCACGGGCTCCTGTTCATCCAGCCTCCATGGCTACTATTCAACCACCCCTCCACGGGCTACTATTCATCCAGCCCTCCACCGGCTACTATTCAACCAGCCCTCCACGGGGTCCTGTTCATCCACCCCAACCGGCTCGATCGGGGTCCTGTTCACCCAGCGACAACGACCTCTACACACCCACCGGGAACTGTTCATCCAACCCCCAACAATGCTCACTATTCATCAAGAGGCAGCAGGTTCTATCAGCTTCAGTTAACAGCCAGGGATCGACCGATTGCTCGAGTTCAGTAACACGTGCCAGTGCAATCGCTCGGGTTCAGTAGGAGAATGCCTCGTTCGGGTTCAGTTAGAGCCCAACCCTCGAACCCACACGCGTACGTGTATGAGAGAAACACGCAATTCCTCCGTGCATCGATCGGCCCGACCACCCACCGTAACCGGGAACTCCCCGATATTTTTCTCGCCCTCGCTTCTACCATGGTTTTTTCCGTCATGGATGGCCCAAATAATGTCATGCAGCTATGTCTCCGGCCCGCCCGGGACGAAAAGCCCATTTTCTGTCATGATTTTTTGTCATAGAAGTAGGTATCGGTGTCAAAACCGGCGTCTCGGGTAGGGGGTCCCGAACTGTGCGTGTAAGGCTAATGGTAACAGGAGGAGGGGGACACAATGTTTACCCAGGTTCAGGCCCTCTCTATGGAGGTAACACCCTACTTCCTGCTTGATTGATCTTGATGATATGAGTATTACAAGAGTTGATCTACCACGAGATCGTAGAGGCTAAACCCTAGAAGCTAGCTTATGATTCTGATTGTTGTTGTCCTACGGAGTAAACCCTCTGGTTTATATAGACACTGGAGGGGGCTAGGGTTACACAGAGTCGGTTACAGAGAAGGAAATCTACATATCCGAATTGCCAAGCTTGCCTTCCACGCAAAGGAGAGTCCCACCCGGACATGGGACGAAGTCTTCAATCTTGTATTTTCATAGTCCAACAGTCCGACATAAGCATATAGTCCGGCTGTCCGAGGACCCCCTAATCCAGGACTCCCTCAGTAGCCCCTGAACCAGGCTTCAATGACGATGAGTCCGGCGCGCAGATTGTCTTCGGCATTGCAAGGCGAGTTCCTTCTCCGAATACTCCAAAGAAGATCTTGAACACAAGAATCATGTCCGGCTTTGCAAAACAAATTCCATATACCACCGTATAGAGCACAATATTCCACAAGTCTAATATGCTGACAACTCTTTCATAGCGTGACATCACGCTGCAACCTGGTTATTATGCAAACTGTTTTCCCAACCTGGCACTACACGTCTTGCGAGGCGGTTTTATTGGCACGTCTTGTCTAAGCAGAGATCATGTCCCCCTTATCATGGTATTCTCATCAATACAGGCGTGGGTAACCCAACTGCCACATTAGTACGACTCCTTGGCTTAGGCAAGTTCCAAACGGCCACGCGGAGGACGCTTGACATTCTTCCTCTATATAAAGAGGTCAAGACATGTCCTTTTCTTTCCACACCTGATCCTTCCCTTCCCTCACCTCGAGTTCCAACACCCTAGGTTCAGTCCAAGCGCTCCGGACCTTCAATCATATCTGGATCCAACCTTCAAGGCCGGTGGATGGCCTCTTCTGTCACAGAGGAGGACATCAAGAAGCTTAGGGAGGCTAGGTATCTGACCGCCGAAATCCTTCACAGGCTTCTTGCTCAAGGGAAAGTTACTCCTACTCCCAAACCCAACGTGAGCGTCGTATTCGTTTCCCACTTCCTCCAAGGGCTAGGCTTCAGTCTTCATACCTTTGTTAGAGGGCTCATGTTCTATTATGGGCTAGATTTTCATGATCTAGCTCCAGATTCCTTCCTTCACATCTCAGCATTCATCGTTGTGTGTGAGGCCTTCCTCCGCATTACCCCACACTTCGGCTTATGGCTCAAGACCTTCAATGTGAAGCCGAAGATGATCGACGGGCGACATGCGGAGTGCGAAGGTGCTATAATAAGCAAGGGCGTCGATGCTTTATGGCCAAAGGGTTCTTTCCCGAAAGTTTCTGACCTATGGCAATGGGTGTGGTTTTATATCACAGCACCTCGAGGGAGGAAGTGGGCGGCTTCCCCAGCCTTTTGCTCTGCCCCTCCGCCACAACTTGCATCATGGTTCAACAAGGGGCTAGACTGGGGATCAGTTGATGACGTGCGAACATTGCAAAGCCGCATTCGGGATCTCCTCAAGAAGGATATCAATCTTGTCAAAGTAATTCAAGTAATGTTAGTTTGTCGGGTCTTACCGTGTCAACGTCGACCTCTCCATATGTGGGAGTTCAACCCAGAGGGACCGTGAACTGTTTAGCACTTCTTCCGCAGGATGCCCGAAGGAATGTATCAATTATTCTATGGATCACGAATAAAGTGTCCGGTCACCATAGAGGACGCGTGCCTCGACTGTAACCGTCCAGATACCTAGGAAAGTAATTCTGCGACCGAACATGATGTCATTATACTAGTCACAACATTACTCTGAAAAACCACCCTTGGCCAGGACTGGATAAGGAAGGCGGAGAGGATCAGGTGTTCAGCCCCTCTTCCTAAAGATTCGCTGGATCTTGTACTAACCAGGATGCTGGCTCGCGCACCTTATCAAGTGCCATCAGGGGAGGACAAGGAGAGGAATGGCGAAGCCAAAGGTGTACTTCATGCTGGAGGTACGTCACGCATCCTAACCGGAGAAATTAATACCCCTGTGTCGGAGAATGAACGGGGAGGAGAATCTAGCGTCCCCTCTCCCCACGGGAAGAAAAGGAGCGCCCCTGAAGACTTGGAAGCAGAGGTCTCCAAACGAGGGAAGAAACCTTCATCAGGGGGCCCTGACCGGAGGGCAACATTGCTGCACAATGCCCTAGGGGGGCCAGCCGTTAATCGAGCCATAAGTGAACGAAGGTACTGAGTAAGCATACCCCGTTCTTTTCCTGAGAATAATGACCGAAACATATGTTTTGCAGTTCGGCTCATAGCCTCCCTCCACAATGTTCGTCCTTGGGGGATCTTCTTCCGGAGATGATGGAGAGCGAAATGCCTCCTCATACTTCTCCACCTCATGAGGCGGACGATCATGAGGTGTCGTCCCAGAGGATCTCTCCCGATCCGGAAAGACTGGAAGGTAAGTCTTCGGTTGCCCGAAGTCTGGGGTTTTCGGCTCCTAGAGAGACCAAAAGAAAAAGCCCCGAACTGTCCGATATACAACCGGACACCTTGACGGGTCTTCTGCAGCAAGCGGCTATCTCAGAGGCACATCGTACCTTAATGGGTACGGTGGTTGAGAAGATATCATCTACAAAAAGCGGGTTGAATGAGGCTTTTACGAGCCTACTAAGAGGCTGTGAGGTGCGCAAAGTGATATTCTTTGATTGTACCATAAACACAAGGTGCACTTTGTATAGATAGTAGCCCCTGAGACTCTGGTTGCTGTCCGGACGAGGCGAGCAGAGGATCATAGTCTCTGGTAATGATGGTGCCAATTTTGTATGCAAGCGGCTGCAGCTCTGGCAGCTGACCGGACTGCTGATTTTGCTGAACTGAGAAGGCAACTTGACGTGGCGGATGCAGACATCACACTTGTGAACAAGCGGCTTGACGAGGCACAGGGGACGTATATTTGGGTGGTCAGCAAATATTAAGAGGAGTGTGATGCTAGGATTTATAATATGCTTTGACTGCAGATGGTGCTGCCGCCATGGAGACCCTTCGGGCAGAGCTTCCCGGGCCAAGGAGCAAGCCAGGAGAAGTAATGCGACCGCCATGAAGGCAACTAAAGAATTAAAAGCCGAACAGGCTGCTCATCGCCAAAGTGAGGATAAAATAGCCAGCATGGGTCTTGAGCTAGAAAACGCCGCCAGCCGATATGAGCTTCTCGAAAGGGAAAACCAAACAAAAACGGCTGACTTGAAGAAGGCCTTACAAGCAGCAAAGGAAACTCGCTCTGAGATCAGAGCGGCCCGGGAGGAGCTTCGGCAAGCCG
Source organism: Triticum dicoccoides (assembly GCF_002162155.2). NCBI lineage: Eukaryota > Viridiplantae > Streptophyta > Magnoliopsida > Poales > Poaceae > Triticum > Triticum dicoccoides. The sequence continues at coordinate 366,798,973 of NC_041393.1, read as the reverse complement.
GTGATATCGCGGCTGGGAAGCCCTTTTTATTGCGAACGAAATTCGGCGATCCGAAGTATGCCCCTCTTGATCAATTGTGGAGTTCTTCAGACGCATACTTGGATTTGGCAAAGAGTGTTGCTGATGCAACACAGTATTTCAAAGATCGAGAAGATCATGAGGTGGAAAGATTGTTCTGGTCACAGTTCAGTACTCCAAGGCGTCCGCTGCTATTGAAGGAGCAAATGGCCAAATGGGCCGAGCTCCACAAGTTATCTCGGCTTGCCATGGAGGCCGTCGTGGATCACCTGTGGCCGAAGGAACCAAGTCCGGATAGTTATTTTGGCTTGGTGCAACGATTTATTCGTGTTGTGCCGCATATCGACGCTGTTAATAGGTCGGCGTGCATAGAGGGTGCGCAGATGGCCCCTGCCCGTGTTAAGACATATTGGGCGAAGATGGAGGCCACCGATATTGCAACCAGGGGTCCGCCCGGGGGCCAGAACTTGCCCGAGCACTATTTTGAAGAAGTCTTAGAAGGTGCCCGTTAGTAGAGGCCCAGTGCTCAAAGAATACCATGTTCGAGTGACATGTATCTCGATTGTAAAAACAATGCTTTTGATAATAAAGGCTGTATTTATACTTTTGCCCGTAAAGTATTGTAGTGCCTCTTGTGCGGCCGCTTATGTATATATGTATATAACCTGAAAGTTTGCAGTCGTCGGCTTCAGCCCCCTCGCATATAATGAGGGGGTGTTCGGCAAAGCACGTAATCACACTTGATCCAACGTCTTGGTCCGTTAAGGAGGTGGTAGCATGCCGAACGAGGCAATCCGACTATATAGCTTTAACACTTTCACTTAGCCATAGGTGTTTGATGGCGGGAGTACTATACAGCCCCTGGTATGTCTGCGTTTATCCGAATATGGTGCGTTTACATATGTGACCGGGAAACCGGTCCTTCATTAATGCGGAGGAATCGCGAAGATTCCGCAGAGTCATTGAGTGGTTGACTAGTCTCTCGCTTTATCATGACAGTCTATTTTCGTATTTCTCTACTGAGGTGCTCCTCCGGATGAACGAGGGCACAATCGCAGTAGTTCTCCCTGTGCCACCTTAGCCGATAGAGCGGAACGTAAGGTAGCAAAACATGGGAGCCGGGCAAACCCAACTATTGACCAAAGACATGATTCAGAGTTCATGCATATAAGGCCAAACTCGCGATGGCAAACACTCCTGAAGGTATTCGGACTTTACAACATATATTGGGCTGAGTAACACCCTCGATGATGAACCCAGAATTTCAAGGTACGTGCATCAATCCGGCGTGACGAAAGAACGCCTGCGGTGAGAGCATAGATCTCAAAAACACACTGGTTGATGTTTCTGTACGTCTATTTTAGAACGACGAATCATAAGCTCGCTGGTAACACCGGTATTCCTCTTTGGTCATTTTAAGTGCCAAGAGGGTGTGAGACAACAAGAGACAATAAAAAAGGTTTACACAGGGTTTTAATCTAAAAAGAAACCTTTGAACGGGGCCCTGCTGCACGTATGCGCCTTTGTCTCCATTGTGTCGTATCTTTGAAGGGTGTAGCACGCTGGTCACATGTTAAAAAAAAGAAAAACCCAGGTGAAAGACTTTGGTGTGACCGTGCGTAAAGTCAGTTAAACTTAATGAACCGTGAAAATTTAATTTCTTGAGTGTAAATAGAGTCAAGACGAACTATGGACCCTTTACATGCGGGCAACCCCCCAGCACCACATATGGGGGCATAGCCATTAATCAAGCTCAGGTTTATCTGGGATGCTACAACTAGTGGAGCGCCGAACACGTCTAGCCGTGTCCGTGGTCTCGACGACCGATCAGTTACTCGGGTTGGAGAGGTCGTTCAGTGGTTCGGCTGCTAGAGCCTCCACGTAGTCTTCCGCGCGAAGAGAACGCTCTGTGTTTCCGCTGATAGTGATGACGCCGCGTGGACCGAGCATCTTAAGTTTGAGTTAAGTGTAATGCGGTACTGCATTTAGATAAGCCTCTGTTGCATCCTTTTGATCCTTGCCATTGTTTTCTTTGGTGTGTCCACCATATATATGTCATATGATGAGGTGGCTGTCCAGCGCCCTGTGGGCGGTGGTTCCTGTTCTTCTCCGGCATCGCGGTTCATACCGTCGATGTCTTCGGAGTCAAAATCAAGCATGTCGGTTAAGTCGTCGATAGTGGCTATTAAGTGGGTGGTGGGTGGGTAGCGCATTCCTTCGTCGTCCGCTTCCCACTCAAGCCGGACATAGTTCGGCCAAGAGTTTCCTGACAAGGAGAGAGATTTTAACGAGTTTTGCACGTCGCCCAAGGGTGAGTGCTGGAAGATATCCGCGGAGCTGAACTCCATGATCGGTGCCCAGTTAGATCCGATGGGCACGGATGCACGTGTGTCGGAGCCCATGGCCGGAGACGAGTCCGAGGATCCGATGACACATACCTCCTTAAAAGTGAAATCTGTGTTCGGCTCTATCGCCGCTGAGTGTGCGGCCTCCGTGGCGGGGTCCACCCCCCCGTCCTCGGATGGCATGATCTGCACTGGATTTAAAGCCAGGGCAGCTGTAGGTGTGATCTCCTGAACACCGTCCGAAGGCATATCTAAATCATGCTCGTCGCGACTATGGAGTATACCTTTCATGGGCTCAAATCCATCGAAGATCAAGTCTCCGCGGATATCGGCAGTCTAATTCAGGCTTCCAAACCTGACCTGATGGCCAGGGGCGTAGCTATTGATCTGCTCCAGATGGCAAAGCGAGTTGGCCCGTAGTGCGAAGCCGCCGAATATGAATATCTGTTCGGGGAGGAAAACCTCACCCTGGACCACATCGTTGTAGATGATCGGAGGGGCCATCAAGCCTTATGGTGACGACACAGTGGAACTCTCAATGAAAGCACCAATGTCGGTGTCAAGACTGGCGGATCTCGGGTAGGGGGTCCCGAACTGTGCGTATAAGGATAATGGTAATAGGAGGCGGGGGACACAATGTTTACCCATGTTCGGGCCCTCTCTATGGAGGTAACACCCTACTTCCTGCTTGATTGATCTTGATGATATGAGTATTACAAGAGTTGATCTACCACGAGATCGTAGAGGCTAAACCCTAGAAGGTAGCCTATGATTCTGATTGTTGTTGCCCTACAGACTAAACCCTCCAGTTTATATAGACACCGGAGGGGGCTAGGGTTACACAGAGTCAGTTACAGAGAAGGAAATCTACATATCCGAATTTCCAAGCTTGCCTTCCACGCAAAGGAGAGTCCCACCCGGACACGGGACAAAGTCTTAAATCTTGTATTTTCATAGTCCAACAGTCCGGCATAAGCATATAGTCCGGCTGTCCGAGGACCCCCAAATCCAGGACTCCCTCAGTAGGAGCCCACCACGTCTATGATGATACCGGGTTTTGTCACAATTATCATCATAGAAGTGTCATAAGCATGATAGAAAAAAAATTGTTCGGCCCAAAATGTCACGGATGTGTCTTTTTTTTGTAGTGATTGCTTTATCTGCATGTGGATTTTTTTTGCTTCTGCAATCAAATCTTGGTGTTGGATCAAACAGGGAAGTAGTGGGGAAAGTTGTATAGCATGAATCTAGGACGTAGTTCAAAGATGAAAGGAAGGGGGGAAAGTAGTACAAACTATCTATCCAACACCTATGTTGGTCGAAAAGGGAAAACAATGACAAACAAAGTACACACATCTGTAAGGAACTGATCTTTCTCTGGGTGGGGGACAAGGCTGTATAGTTTGAGCAGGACTAGATTTGCTACCCTCACATAGGGAAAGGTGTCTAAAGATAATAAAAATGGGACCAACACAAATATGTTCCTTGCTTGTTTGTTGCAACAGACTGTGCATCACCCCTTTATACATCGGTACATGCACATGGTGCTTGTGCGTCCACTGTCCCATACAACTCTTTAGCTGTTGTTAATCTAATAATGCCGCTAGAAAATTGAAGCAATGCCACAGTTAAAAGAAAATTACATGTTTAACGAATTTTATTTTTAATATAATATATCTGTTAATATGAATCAATGCCACTATTTGAGAAATGCTACTGTCTTGCTTTCTTTCCCATTTAGATAAGTTAGATGCTTCTTTTTGTGGGCTTCTATGTCATCCACCATTATTGACCAGTAACCGCTTCCTTTGCACCTCTGTGTAAATAGGGTTATGTACTTCACCTTGTTGCTATTGTGACATTTTGGTGCACTGCGCAAAACACTTTTGTTTTAAAAGTGTTTTGTGCAGTTCAACCAAAATGTCACACCGACAATGTTGCTTGCTTGCTTGATCTTAGTGGAACTGCACAAGAGGAGATCTGACTTCCTATGCATTTGAAAAATTTGTTTCAGATCTTATTCTTGTGAGTTGTTTGAATTCTGCGTCTTGACAGGTCAATACTGGCCTTCTTTCACATGATTGTGCAGTGTGCTTTCATATGTTGTGCTACTTATACGGTAATGTTGCTTGCTTTTAGTGAACTGCACAAACGGAGACCAGACTTCCAATTTGTATGTGCACCGTAATATCCCATTGAGGTAAGATAATGATATTTCACAATTGTTGGCCTGTATTTTGCTACTATCATCAGATATTAATGTCATTGTTTAATGTTATACTTATGCGCCCTAATTGACATGCCAAATCTTACATTAAAGGAGAAGCTTGTCTGTTATTGAACCAAGTGATGAAGGGGAAGAAGAAGCAGAATAAAAACAAAAATCAACTCCCGGTGCTGTAACGAAGCACTGGAACTGTGATGACACAAGTAATGATATAGTTTTGCATCTTAATTTATTGCTATGGCTGGAACAAGCAATTGTTTTGCCACTGATTTGATGCCACTCTTAATGTAATATGTAATTATCTCTACTTGTGCAAACAGGGATCTTGTTTGAAGATAACATATATTTTAGTGGAACTGCACAAGAAGATGTTGGAAACATTACACTAATCGAGGAATATATAGTAAGCATGGCAACCATGGTAAATAGTAATGGATGGTTCTCGAGAAGTGCTTCATCTGTATGCTCTACACAATAAGCCTCCTAACAAAGGTTGGTACTGGACCATGGATTTCATCCATATGGTTGAGCTTTGTCGTCTCTATTGGTGTTGTGCTACTGTTTAAATATTGTCATGAGAAAGTGGTATTGTCCTCGAGAAGTGCTTCATCTGTGTTATTTTAATCATTTCCTTTACTTTTTTGAGCAAACAGGGATGCACCATTTAGTTGTTCTCTTGTCTTTGCACAATAGGATCATCCTCTTCATATTAGAAGGAAGCAGTTGAAGGATGGTTACATTACTGCCCACAAGAATAAACTAACTTCAGCTCAGAAGGACTCACGGATCTCCATCTTTGTTACCGTCATGGACAATGCAATGTTGTTTTAGGATTCTTTCCGGTGAGTTCCATTTTTAAAAATGTGTGTGATACGTCTCCAACGTATCTATAATTTTTGATTATTCCATGCTATTATATTACCCGTTTTGGATGTTTATGGGCTTTACTTTACACTTTTATATCATTTTTGGGACTAACCTACTAACCGAAGGGCCAGCCCGAATTGCTATTTTTTTGCCTATTTCAGTGTTTCGAAGAATAGGAATATCAAATGGAGTCCAAACAGAATGAAACCTTCGGGAGCGATCATTTTGGAACAAATGCAAACCTGGATACTTGGAGTGGACGTCAAGCAACAAACGAGGTGGCCACGAGGGTGCTCGGCGCACCGCCTGGGGGTGGGCGCGCCCCCCACCCTCATGGGCCCCTCGAGTGTCAACCGACCTACTTCTTCCTCCTATATATACTCCCGTACCCTAAAAACATCACGGAGCACCACGAAAACCTAATTCCACCGCCGCAACCATCTGTATCTGCAAGATCCCATCTTGGAGCCTTCGCCGGTGCTCCGCCGGAGGGGGAATCGACCATGGAGGGCCTCTACATCATCTCCAAAGCCTCTCCGATGAGTTGTGAGTAGTTTACCACAAACCTTCAGGTCCATGGTTATTACCTAGATGGCTTCTTCTCTCTCTTTGAATTTCAATACAAAGTTCTCCTCGATCTTCTTGGAGATCTATTCGATGTAACTCTTTTTGTGGTGTGTTTGTCGAGATCCGATGAATTGTGGGTTTATGATCAAGTTTATCTATGAGAAGTATTTGAATCTCCTCTGAATTCCTTTATGTATGATTTGTTATCTTTGCAAGTCTCTTCTAATTATCAGTTTGGTTTGGCCTACTAGATTGATCTTTCTTGCAATGGGAGAAGTGCTTAGCTTTGGGTTCAATCTTGCAGTGTCCTTTACCAATGACAGCAGGGGCAGCAAGGCACGTATTATATTGTTGCCATCGAGGATAAAAAGATGGGGTTTATATCATATTGCATGAGGTTATCCCTCTACATCATGTCATCTTTCTTAATGTGTTACTCTGTTCTTCATGAACTTAATACTCTAGATGCAGGCAGGAGTCGGTCGACGTGTGGAGTAATAGTAGTAGATGCAGCATCGTTTCGGTCTACTTGACACGGACGTGATACCTATATACATGATCATGCCTAGATATTCTCATAACTATGCACTTTTCTATCAATTGCTCGATAGTAATTTGTTCACCCACCGTAATACTTATGCTATCTTGAGAGAAGCCACTAGTGAAACCTATGCCCCCCGGGTCTATCTTTTATCATATAAGTTTTACATCTACTTTTATTTGCATCTTTTACTTTCCAATCTATATCATAGAAATACCAAAAATATTTATCTTATCTTATTATCTCTATTAGATCTCACTTTTGCAAGTTACCGTGAAGGGATTGACAACCCTTCTATTGTGTTGGTTGAGAGGTTCTTGTTTGTTTGTGTAGGTGCGTGGAACTTTTGAGGAGCCTCCTACTGGATTGATACCTTGGTTCTCAAAAACCGAGGGAAATACTTACGCTACTTTGCTGCATCACCCTTTCCTCTTCAAGGAAAACCAACGCAGTGCTCAAGAGGTAGTAAGAAGGATTTCTGGCACCGTTGCCGGGGAGGTTTTCCCTCAAGTCAAGACATACCAAGTACCCATCACAAACTCATCTCCCTCGCATTACATTATTTTCCATTTGCCTCTCATTTTCCTCTCCCCCACTTCACCCTTGCCATTTTATTCGTCCTCTCTCTCTTGCCTTTTTGTTTGCTTGTGTGTTGGATTGCTTGTCGCGATGGCGCAAGATAATACCAAATTGTGTGACTTTTCCAATACCAATAATAATGATTTCCTTAGCACTCCGACTGCTCCACTTAACGATGTTGAATCTTGTGAAATCAATGTTGCTTTGCTGAAGATGCCTCTACTCATCTAAACAACTTTGTTGATTTGTGTGATATGAAAAAGAAGAAAGATACGGATAATGATATTGTTAAATTGAAGTTATTTCCATGTTCACTTAGAGATCGTGCTAAAACTTGGTTTTCGTCTTTGCCTTAGAATAGTATTGATTCGTGGAATAAGTGTAAAGATGCTTTTATCTCTAAGTATTTTCTTCCCGCTAGGATCATCTCTCTTAGGAACGATATTATGAATTTTAAACAACTTGATCATGAGCATGTTTCCCAATCTTGGGAAAGAATGAAATTAATGATTCGCAATTGCCCTACTCATGGTGTCACATCCCTAGCTTCTGGTAATGCTCTAGGCTAGCTTCATGTGTGCATCATGTTTAAATTCTGAAATTTGAACTGAGGGAAATTGGAAGCCTCAAAACTTAAATAAAAGAGGGGCAAAAACCCTAGAAATCTCATTCATTGCTCCAAAATGCTCTTCTTAAATGTTTGATAATTTTTGGTAAGGGTTCTGGTCCCAACCAAAATATTGAACATTTTTAAGGAATTATTTTTGGGACTTTGGATTTAATTCATTAACTATTTGAATTTGAATTATATTCATATAATTAGAATATAATTTCAAATACCCCTGAAATATTTTATAAGCCTTTGGAAAGTCCATCTAGCAATATAAAATATTTAGAGGAGTTTTTGGCATTGTTTGAATTATTTTTAAATTCAAAACAGTGGCAAAATAAATTAAATAAAACAAAACAGAAGAAAAAAATAAATAAATAAAAAGAGCAAAGCTTACCTGGCGCTTACCTGTCCAGCCCAGCCGGCCCAGCTCCCCCAGTGGCCCAGCCCGCCACCGCTACCCCCCCCTGTCGCCTTCCTCCTCTGCCAGGAGGACGGGCACGCGCCCGGCGCGCGCGGCCACGCGCCCCGGCCACCTCCTCCCTGCCTGGCTGCCTCCTCCTCCCCTGGTCCCTCCCGCGACGCCACGCAGCCCCCGACCCCCTCTCACTTCTCCCTCACTCTCCCGCGTCCTCATCCTCTCCCCGGAACACTCTCCCCCTCCTCTGTTCTCCTCACCCGAATGGAGCCCGTCGCCGCCGACCAGCGCTCGCGTGGCCACAACCACCGTCTCGCCTCCCCGACGCCTCCCAAAGCTCCGCTGTTCCGCCCCCGTCCTCCTCGTCGTCTCACGCGACCAGAAGGGCCCCGAGCAGCCGCCATCGCCATCGTCTTCAAGCTTCGGCCCCGGCGCCCTTCTCCGTCGATTCGGCCACTCCGGCGCGCCCCCGAGCCCACTAACCCTCCCTGCAGCTTCGCGGTGAGCCGCTGACCCGTTCCCCTCTTCTTCCCATGCCGTTTGGCCGCTCTAGCCATTGCTTCCGCCGGATCCGAAGCTCGTCGCCGCCGTGCCTCGTCACCGTCGTGGTCAGAGCCACCGTGGCTCAAAGTCGGGCACACCACCGTGCTCCAAACCTCACCAGGAGCACGTAGAACCCACCAGCTTCCCCTCCCGAGCACCACAACGCCAAACCCGCAGGTGCCCGAACTCCGGCTGCCGCCTTGGAGCTCACCGCCGTCGACTCAGGCCACCCCAGCTCCCCCCGTTCGCTCCATTAGATGCGCTGCTTTGCCAGCTAGCCGTAGCCACAAACCACGAGTAAAACGGCGCCCTGTAGCGCAAACCCGACGCGGACGCCGCCGCGATCTGAGGTTGCCAGCGGTTAAACGCCGGCAGCTGACGTGGCGCTGATTTAGTTAGCACTAATGACCACGCTAAACACCCCCACAGCCACTGACAGTGGGCCCCACCCCTGGTCAAACCCCAGTCAGCGCTGGGTTTGACCGGGATTAGCTCCTGTGTCACTGACGTGTGGCCCCCACACGTCAGGTTTGACCTGGGGCGCCTAGTTGACCCTGCTGACGTCACTGTGACGTGGGGCTGACGCAATAAGTATTTTCTGGATTTAAAAATAATCAGGAAATTCCAGAAAATAGCTAAAACTTCAATAAATCATAGAAATTCAACCGTAACTCCAAATTAAATAATTTATATATGAAAAATTATCAGAAAAATTCAAGGAATCCATCTGTACCATTTTCATGCATGTTTGAACAATGTTTGTCCTCTGTTTTGGACAAAACAAATAAATGGCATTTAAATAATCACATATGGAGTTTGAATTTGAATCTTGGATTGAAACCAACTTCATTTAATTTGGTTTTAGTTGCATTAGCTCAAAACACATTCATTTTTGCCATGTCATGATCATGCATCATATTGCGCATTGCATTGATTGTGTTCCCTTCTGTGTTGCCGGTATTTGTCCCCTCTCGATAGACGTGATACCGATGATGTGATCGTTGACACTGATGAAGACTCAATGTTATCTTCAGAAGTGCCAGGCAAGCAAAACCCCCTTGTTCATTCCGATACAATCCTACTCTCTCGCTCCTGCTCTCTTTTACTGCATTAGGACAACACCGATTCATCTGTTACTTGCTGCGGTAGCTGAACCCCTTTATCCTTTGCATGACCTGTCATTGCCACAGTAAATAGATGAAACCCACTAGCATGAGTAGGAGTTGTTTGAGCCCTAATGTGCCTACTCATTCATGCTTGTTTGTCATGCCTGCTACTGCTTAGAGTTGAGTCAGGTCTGATTCATCGAGGATGAATCAGAGGTGTGTGAACATGTCCTACTATGTGTGAGCTAAGTGTGTGAACACGATTTGGTAAAAGGTGTCGGTGAGAGGCCATGTAGGAGTACATGGTGGGTTGTCTCATTGAAGCCGTCCTTAGGAACTGAGTTCTGTGTTTGTGATCCATGATTCAGCTACTACCATGCATTGGGCCCTGAAATATGACCCCGCTCGACTTCTTATTCACCCTAGTCCTCTGTCCAGGAGTTGCAAGTAGTTTCTGGTGTTTGTAGCTTACTGGAGGCCGTGGAGAGCGCTGACCGTAGGGGTGGGCTGTGATGCGGTAGGTACGTGGCACGGTGTACCGGATGCCCGTTTGGTATCTCGGGAACCCTGTTCACATCGTTTGGGGCTGTGAGCGAAACTCCGGCCGGATCTCCTCATGGATGGAACCCGAATAGGCGATAAACCTGGACTAGAGACTTGAGTGTTTAGGTAGGTCGTGGTCTACACCCACGTCGGCTTTCGCTTGAAGTCTGCCGAGCACATGTCGTGTGCAGACGCTAAGTGGTGGAAACATGTATGAAGAAGTACACCCCTGCAGGGTTAACATCATCTATTCGAATAGCCGTGTCCATGGAAAAGGACTTCTGGATTGCTTATATCAGTTCATAGACAAGTGAAAGTGGATACTTTAAAATGCGCAAGATAAGCGTGAGTGCTATGGATGGCGTTCTCGTAGGGAGACGGGAGCGGATCCATAGTGGTGTATTGATATGGTGAATATGTGGACTCGTGTGCGCCACCTCAAAAGAGTCGCTTGCAGTCGTAGTTTAGGATAGCCACCGAGTCAAAGCTGGCTTGCTGCAGTTAAACCCCACCATCCCCTTGTTGAAAATGATGCATATGTAGTTAGTTCTGATGTAAGTCTTGCTGGGTACATTTGTACTCACGTTTGCCTATTTTATGTTTTTGCAGAGAGACTTCAGTCGCACTAGTAGTTCCACGTGGACTTCGACGTTTAGCTTGTTACCTCAGCTACGATCTTGTGCCCTCGGCAGGATCTGATAGATAGTCAGGCTTCTTAGCCTTTTTCATTTATAGATGTCTGTACCCAGACATGATAGCTTCCGCTTGTGCTTTGATTTGTATGCTCTGAATGTTGGGTCATGAGACCCCTGTTTGTAATATCTTGCTCCTCGGAGCCTATTGAATAAATTACTTGAGTCGTAGAGTCATGTTGTGATGCCATGTTGTGTTTGCACATATCGAGCATATTGTGTGTATGTTATTGAACAGCTTGGTATGTGTGGGATCTGACTATCTAGTTGTTTATCTTTAGTAGCCTCTCTTATCGGGAAATGTCTCCTAGTGTTTCCACCGAGCCATGGTAGCTTGCTACTGCTCCGGAACACTTAGGCTGGCCGGCATGTGTCCTTCTTCGTTCCTGTGTCTGTCCCTTCGGGGAAATGTCACGCGATGAATACCGGAGTCCTGTTAGCCCGCTACAGCCCGGTTCACCGGAGTCCTGCTAGCCCAGTGCTACAGCCTGGATTCACTCGCTGATGACCGACACGTTCGATGCTGGGTCATGGATGCCTGTCCCTGTAAGTCTGTGCCACTTTGGGTTTACGACTAGCCATGTCAGCCCCGGCCTCCTTATCATATGGATGCTAGCGACACTGTCATATACGTGTGCCAAAAGGCGCAAACGGTCCCGGGCAAAGGTAAGGCGACACCCGTGGGAATACCGTGCGTGAGGCCGCAAAGTGATATGAGGTGTTACATGCTAGATCGATGTGGCATTGAGTCTGGGTCCTGACAGCGTTGGTATCAGAGCTTGACTGCCTGTAGGATTACCAAGCCAAACTGGTCGAAGTTGAGTCTAGAAATTCCTTAGTTATATAAGGGAATTGATTGTGGGATGGAACGTAAGGCTCTTTTTACTCCTTATACCTTATGCCCTTCTGATCTGAGTCATCTTATCTTTCCTACGGGGATTAAGAACTAGGCTATCTCTTCTTTCTATCAGGATCACGTGTTACTAATCCGTAGACTTATAGATTGTTGGATTTAAGCTTGAGTTTAGTTTCTACTACTTTCGTACGTTAACTGTTGATCCCGAAACCTTGATATTGTGCTTCTGAGTGGTTATGCCACCATTTTTGTGAATGTCTCAAATCTTTTCTGAGCATTTACAGCTGTTATGCTGTCCGAGTCATCCCAGGTTTCTAAATAGTCGGATGCATTTGCAAATCCCTTCCTCCTGTTTCCGATGTGCCTTTGGTCAGATTAATCACACAAATCAGTGAGTTGAGGTACTTTATTGCCTTGACATATATGTTGGAGCTAGTATTATGACCCTAGGTGTCTTAGGGGATCATCTAGTAATTTAGCCATGATTTGTGCTCCCAGTGTGATGATTCTGGCCATCATTCTCGAAAGCATTCCGTGATGCTACTTAGTAGTAGGTATTCTATTCATGGGTTCTTGAACCCGAGATTCACTCTACTTACTTCATGTTGATAGTAATTGCTAGCGCCTTTAGGATATTAGTAACCTTTGCAGTAGTTCTCGAGGTCCGTGGTATATCCTTCTTCCAAATACCATGAACCACTTACGGCAAAAGTTTGTTGGATCAAAAGATCACAACAGGAGTGCTCTCGATGGGTTCTCCATTCATAATTGTGACTCTGCCAGTTCTACCTTTCCGCATGGATTGTCCGGAAGAAATATGTTGAACTCGTTCGACATGCTAATCTATGCATTCACAACTCAGAAAATCATATGTTCCTTTGAGTTGTCCCTCTTTAGTTGTTTTCTGGCTCTCGTCTATCAATTGATAGTCAGGAGTAATTGTGCATTCGTGTTATCAATGCTTATTACTCTTGTGGTCCGTCAAGCCATTCTGTCCTGAATGACTTGGAGACACAAACTCCAGTACCTCATCCATATTTAGGATTGGGTCAAAGTAGTTGTGTTCCGCAGATCAAGTTACAATCCAGCTTCTGGTCTGCTCTACCCTGAAGTATTACCTTCTTTATGACAGGAATTTCATGAGAATTGCACCACCTTTTGTGAATTCTTGACATAGTGATACTTCTCGCCATCCTTTTCCATTCCTCGGTTCCGTGTTGTTGCGGCCGGAGTGCCGACAAGTGAATCATGGTGTGTGAAATCAATACTCCCAGCAACCTCGTTGCTTGGTAGCTAAAGGATAATAATTTCATTCTTAGCATGTTGGTTTTTGAATCATCCTTCTAAGACTGATCGTGCTACCTAGTCCTTATTTCCTGATGCACTCTTTGATTAATGAGTTAGGATTTTGTCAAGTCCTCGCTCATTTGATCATATCATCTTGCCCTGAAAAGCAAGATTGTTCTCGAGCTTAGTAACATATCGGTGGTTCGTGATTTTCCGTATATCTTCTCGAAAATATTACCAGGTTGTCACCTGACCGCTATGTTGAGTTCGTGATCAAGTTGGTTTATTCCTGTAAACCACCCCTTCTCCAAGGATCTGTGTGGGATACCCCTGAGCTAGTTGGTCAAGCTAAACAACAACTTGGAGAGTTGGGAGATAAAAGCTTGCCTGACTTAGTTCGTTCCAAAGGGATATTCTTGTGTAGTGTGTGTTGAAGAAAGATGATATCTTCATCGATTGGTCCCTGTGATCAGTTGCTGGACCTATTGTCTTATCAATCCTTTGATTTGAGTGTGGGCTATCGTCAAATCAAATCAGAACCAACGATGTTTGTAATGTTGTCTTACTCGTGGTTGACTCCTCGAGCATACGCCATTATATCTTATGGGTCTGACCAATGCTATCACTGTGTTCACTTAACTATGGAATTCCTTCTAAAAGGGAACCCAGATGAATTGTTGTTGAGCCCATTGACAACATTCTTATCTTCTCGATGATGTTGTTGAACATTAAGTTAGTGTTGGAAACTTTTGAAAGCATTTTCTTCATGCTAGCTCATGAAGTACTTGTTTGATGAAAGGAGTGACTTCCTTTGATTCACGTGCATTTTGATGTAAGTTGCCGTCGTGAATTCGAGAAAGTTTGTTTTTGCTCCTTTGGAATCATCCCAAGTCGGTCATGCACGTGCGAAGAATTCTGTGGTCTGTTAGACTGATCATCTTCATTCCATATGTATATCCTAGCACACCAAGCCACTGATTGACTCGTTCAAGGAAAAGAAGTCTATGCTTGGGATCTAATCCATGGACTTGCGTAAAGACTTCGATATCCTCGATGATGGCTCCCAACCAGAACTCGGTAGTGTTTTATTGTAAGACTACCATGTGGGCATGCTTGTCTGGAACAACGTGTTCACATGTTTGTAGCAGAACCAGCTCATGTTTTGGAGCTTGCTATC
>NC_041393.1:366759827-366784587 GCF_002162155.2 Triticum dicoccoides | reverse complement strand
AAAGAGTCGCTTGCAGTCGTAGTTTAGGATAGCCACCGAGTCAAAGCTGGCTTGCTGCAGTTAAACCCCACCATCCCCTTGTTGAAAATGATGCATATGTAGTTAGTTCTGATGTAAGTCTTGCTGGGTACATTTGTACTCACGTTTGCCTATTTTATGTTTTTGCAGAGAGACTTCAGTCTCACTAGTAGTTCCACGTGGACTTCGACGTTTAGCTTGTTACCTCAGCTACGATCTTGTGCCCTCGGCAGGATCTGATAGATAGTCAGGCTTCTCAGCCTTTTTCATTTATAGATGTCTGTACCCAGACATGATAGCTTCCGCTTGTGCTTTGATTTGTATGCTCTGAATGTTGGGTCATGAGACCCCTGTTTGTAATATCTCGCTCCTCGGAGCCTATTGAATAAATTACTTGAGTCGTAGAGTCATATTGTGATGCCATGTTGTGTTTGCACATATCGAGCATATTGTGTGTATGTTATTGAACAACTTGGTATGTGTGGGATCTGACTATCTAGTTGTTTATCTTTAGTAGCCTCTCTTATCGGGAAATGTCTCCTAGTGTTTCCACCGAGCCATGGTAGCTTGCTACTGCTCCGGAACACTTAGGCTGGCCGGCATGTGTCCTTCTTCGTTCCTGTGTCTGTCCCTTCGGGGAAATGTCACGCGATGAATACTGGAGTCCTGTTAGCCCGCTACAGCCCGGTTCACCGGAGTCCTGCTAGCCCAGTGCTACAGCCTGGATTCACTCGCTGATGACCGACACGTTCGATGCTGGGTCATGGATGCCTGTCCCTGTAAGTCTGTGCCACTTTGGGTTTACGACTAGCCATGTCATCCCCGGCCTCCTTATCATATGGATGCTAGCGACACTGTCATATACGTGTGCCAAAAGGCGCAAACGGTCCCGGGCAAAGGTAAGGCGACACCCGTGGGAATACCGTGCGTGAGGCCGCAAAGTGATATGAGGTGTTACATGCTAGATCGATGTGGCATTGAGTCGGGGTCCTGACACATGGTTTGAACTTATGGATGATCATACAAAAATATTATGTCGGATTGAATTTTACTTCTAGAAGTCTTTTAGATTCGGCCGCAGGAGGCACTTTTATGGAAATCACCTTAGGAGAAGCTACTAAACTCCTTGATAACATTATGGATAATTATTCTCAATGGCACACCGAAAGATCTACTAGTAAAAAAGTGCATGCTATAGAAGAAATTGATGTTTTGAGTGGAAAGATGGGTGAACTTATGAAATTGTTTGCTACTAAGAGTGCTCCTATTGATCCTAATGATATGCCTTTGTCTACTTTGATTGAGAATAATAATGAATCTATGGATGTGAATTTTGTTGGTAGGAATAATTTTGGTAATAATGCTTATAGAGGAAACTTTAATCCTAGACCATTTCATTGTAACTCCTCTAATAATTATGGTAATTCCTACAAAAACTCTTATGGAAATTTTAATAATATGTCCTCTGATTTTGAGAATAGCGTTAAATAATTTATGATCTCTCAAAAGAATTTTAATGCTTTGCTTGAAGAAAAATTGCTTAAAGTTGATGAATTGGCTAGGAACGTTGATAGACTTTCGCTTGATGTTGATTCTTTGAAACTTAGATCTATTCCACCTAAGCATGATATTAATGAGTATGTCAAAGCCACGAGAATTTCCATTGATGAGTGCAAAGAAAGAACCGCTAGGTTGCGTGCTAAGAAAGATTGCTTTGTAAAAGCGTGTTCTTCTAGTTTCCATGAAAATAATGATGAAGATCTAGAAGTTATTGATGTATCCCCTATTAAATCCTTGTTTTGCAATATGAATCTTGATAATGATGGGACTAGAGATGAGTCAACTTTAGTTAAAAGGCATCCCAATAATTCCGGGTTGTTAGATCTTGATGCTAAATTTGGTAAAAGTGGGATTGGAGAGGTCAAGACTTTACATAGCATTGAACCCACTATTATGGATTTCAAGGAATTTAATTATGATAATTGTTCTTTAATAGATTGTATTTCCTTGTTGCAATCCGTGTTGAATTCTCCTCATGCTTATAGTCAAAATAAAGCTTTTATCAAACATATTGTTGATGCCTTGATGCAATCTTATGAGGAGAAACTTAATTTGGAAGTTTCTATACCTAGAAAACTTTATGATGAGTGGGAACCTACTATAAAGATTAAAATAAAAGATCATGAGTGCTATGCTTTGTGTGATTTGGGTGCTAGTGTTTCCATGATTCTGAAAACTTTATGTGATGTGCTAGGTTTCCATGATTTTGATGATTGCTCTTTAAATTTGCACCTTGCGGATTCCACCATTAAGAAACCTATGGCAAGGATCAATGATGTTCTTACTATTGCAAATAGGAATTATGTGCCCGTAGATTTTATCGTTCTTGATATAGATTGCAATCTTTCATGTCCTATTATTCTTGGTAGACCTTTCCTTAGAATGATTGGTGCAATTATTGATATGAAGGAAGGGAATATTAGATTCCAATTCCCATCAAGGAAAGGCATGGAACACTTTCCAAGAAAGCAAGTTAAATTACCCTATGAATCTATCATGTGAGCTACTTATGAATTGAATGCCAAAGATGGCACTACTTAGATCTATCCTTGCTTTTTTGCCTAGCTAGGGGCGTTAAACGATAGCACTAGTTGGGAGGCAACCCAATTTTTTGTTCCTTGATTTTTGCTTCTGTTTAGTAATAAATATTACATCTAGCTTCTGTTTAGATGTTTTTTCATGTTTTAATTAGTGTTTGTGCCAAGTAGAACCTATAGGATAACCTACGGTGATAGTTAATTTGATTCTGCTGAAAAACAGAAACTTTTGCACGCACGGAAATAGTTTTAGTAAATCATATAACCGTGATGTTGCTTTTATTATTTTTCTGTATATCAATAGACAAATTTCACAGGACTTCCTATTTTTGTAGGAGTTTTAGAGTTCCAGAAGTATTCAAAAGTTACAGATTGCTACAGACTATTCTGTTTTTGACAGATTCTGTTTTTCGTGTGTTGTTTGCTTATTTTGATGCATCTATGGCTAGTATCGGGGGGTATGAACCATAGAGAAGTTGTAATACAGTAGGTTTAATACCAATATAAATAAAGAATGAGTTCATTACAGTACCTTATGTGGTGATTTTTCTTTTTTGCACTAACGGAGCTTATGACATTTCCTGTTGAGTTTTGTGTTGTGAAGTTTTCAAGTTTTGGGTAAAGATTTTATGGACTATGGAATAAGGAGTGGCAAGATGCTAAGCTTGGGGATGCCCATGGCACCCTAAGATATTCAAGGATAACCAAAAGCCTAAGCTTGGGGATGCCCCGGAAGGCATCCCCTCTTTCGTCTTCGTTTATTGGTAACTTGACTTGGAGCTATATTTTTATTCGCCACATGATATGTGTTTTGCTTGGAGCGTCTTGTATGATATTAGTCTTTGCCTTTTAGATTTCCACAATCATCCTTGTTGTACACACCTTTTGGGAGAAACCCACATAATTTGGAATTTTTTTAGAATACTCTATGTGCTTCACTTATATCTTTTGAGCTAGATAGTTTTGCTCTAGTACTTCACTTATATCTTTTAGAGCATGGCGGTGGCTTTATTTTGTAGAAATTATTGATCTCTCATGCTTAACTTATATTATTTTGAGAGTATTTTAGAACATCAAGGTGTTTTCTATGGTTATAAAATTGGTCCTAGAATGATGGGCATCCAAGTTGGGTATAATAAAAACTATCATAGGAAGTGAATTGGATGCTATGATAAATTTGATGCTTGATAATTGTTTTGAGATATGGAGGTGGTGATATTAGAGTCATGCTAGTTGGGTAATTGTGAATTTAAATAATACTTGTGTTGAAGTTGGCAAGTCTCATAGCATGCACGTATGGTAACCGTTGTGTAACAAATTTGAAACATGAGTTGTTCTTAGATTGTCATCATTATGAGTGGCGGTTGGAGACGAGCGATGGTCTTTTCGTACCAATCTATCCCCCTAGGATCATGCACGTAGTGCCTAGTTTTTGATGACTTGTAGATTTTTGCAATAAGTGTATGAGTTCTTAATGACTAATGTTGAGTCCATGGGTTATACGCACTTTTACCTTTCCATCATTGCTAGCCTCTTCGGTACCGTGCATTGCCCTTTCTCACCTTGAGAGTTGGTGCAAACTTCGCTGGGGCATCCAAACCCCGTGATACGATACGCTCTATCACACATAAACCTCCTTATATCTTCCTCAAAACAGCTACCATACCTACCTATTATGGCATGTCCATAGCCATTCCGAGATATATTGCCATGCAACTTTCCATCGTTCCGTCTTTCATGACACGCATCAACATTGTCATATTGCCTTGCATGATCATGTAGTTGACATCTTATTGTGGCAAAGCCACCTTCATAATTTTTCATATATGTCACTCTTGATTCATTGCTCATCCCGGTACACCACCGGAGGCATTCATATAGAGTCATATCTTGTTCTAGTTTTGAGTTGTAATTCATGAGTTGTAAATAAATAGAAGTATGATGATCATCATTATTAGAGCATTGTCCCTTATAAAAAAGGCCAAAAAGAAAAAAAAGAAAGGCCAAAGAAAAAAAGGGAAAGGCCAAATAAAAGAAAGGCCCAAAAAAGGAAAAAAAATTTTAAAAATAAAATAAAAAAAAGAAAATAAAATAAAAAGGGGGACAATGTTACTATCTTTTTCCACACTTGTGTTTCAAAGTAGCACCATGTTCTTCATATAGAGAGTCTCATTTGTTGTCACTTTCATATACTAGTGAGAATTTTTCATTATAGAACTTGGCTTGTATATTCCAATGATGGGCTTCATCAAAATGCCCTAGGTCTTCGTGAGCAAGCAAGTTGGATGCACACCCACTAGGTTGTTTTGTTGAGCTTTCATACATTTATAGCTCTAGTGCATCCGTTGCATGGCAATCCCTACTCCTCATGTTGACATCAATTGATGGGCATCTCCATAGCCTGTTGATTATCCTCGTCAATATGAGACTTTCTCCTTTTTTGTCTTCTTCACACAACCTCCATCATCATATTCTATTCCACCCATAGTGCTATATCCATGGCTCATGCTCATGTATTGCGTGAAAGTTGAAAAAAGTTTGAGATTGCTAAAGTATGAAACAATTGCTTGGCTTGTCATCGGGGGTGTGCAAGATGAGAGCATTTTGTGTGACGAAAATGGAGCATGACCAAACTATATGATTTTGTAGGGATGAACTTTCTTTAGCCATGTTATTTTGAGAAGACATGATTGCTTTGTTAGTATGCTTGAAGTATTACTATTTCTCATGTCAATATGAACTTTTATTTTGAATCATTTGGATCTGAACATTCACGCCACAATAAATAAAATTACATTAAGGATTATGCTAGGTAGCATTCCACATCAAAAATTCTATTTTTATCATTTACCTACTCGAGCACGAGCAGGAATTAAGCTTGGGGATGCTTGATACGTCTCGAGCGTATCTATAATTTTTGATTGTTCCATGCTATTATATTACCTGTTTTGGATGTTTATGGGCTTTACTTTACACTTTTATATCATTTTTGGGACTAACCTACTAACCGGAGGCCCAGCCCGAATTGCTGTTTTTTGCCTATTTCAGTGCTTCGAAGAAAAGGAATATCAAATGGAGTCCAAACAGAATGAAACCTTCGGGGGTGATCTTTTCGGAACAAATGCAAACCTGGAGACTTCGAGTGGACGTCAAGCAACAAACTAGGCGGCCACGAGGGTGCCCGGCGGGCCCCCTGGGGGTGGGCGCACCCCCACCCTTGTGGGCCCCTCCTGTACCCTGAAAACATCGGGGAGCACCACGAAAACCTAATTCCACCGCCGCAACCTTCTGTATCCGCAAGATCCCATCCTGGAGCCTTCGTCGGTGCTCCACCGGAAGGGGAATCGACCATGGAGGGTGATGTAGGGCGGAACCCTATGGGGCCGATCTTTCACGTTTGGAGTGGATCCTACGGAGAAACACAAAGAACGCGCGGAAGAACACAAGGGAAAACACGGGGAGAAATGAGAGAATCACTCAACCGACAAGTAATTGATCACACAAGGGCTAGATCACCAAACACATAAGGTAGCACAAGATTCAAAATCAACAAAGGAAGATACAAGAGTAACCGTTCTTCTCCGTGAGGAGGTCTTGATTGTCTTCTCCGGATGGAGGCCTTGAATCCGAGTGGATCTTCTTCGAGGAGGCATGGTCCCTCACGTGGAGTAGATCCGGTATGGATGAGCTATGCTCTATCTCAACATGAGCTATCACAACGCTAACCCTAGCTAGGAGGTGGGAGAGACCTATTTATAGTCATAGTACAAATTGGAGTCAAAGTGAAGGGGTACAAGGGCTTCAGCCCGTGGCTGTGGTCACTCAGGATCTGGTCGTCCGGAAGACGTTGGACATTCGGAGGCTCGTGAGGGCCCGGACATCCGGAAGGGCTCGGACATCCGTAGATTCGGCTCTATCGGGGACGCGTCGGTCGTCCGGAGGGAGCCGGTCGTCCGGAGCTTCGAGAGGGTCCGGACGTCCGATGACCTTCGGTCTTCCGTAGATTCAGCTCGGTCGCTTGTCGCCCGGTCGTCTGGTCCTCCTCGGACATCCGTAGATTTGGCTCAGCTGGTGAGGTACCAGACGTCCAGAGAGCTCGGTCATCCGTGTCCTGGGAATCGTCGGACGTTCGGACTAGGTCGGCCGTCCGACGCTTGTAGCTTCCAAATCAGTTCTTCTTCTTGTCCATCACGCTTGGGGTCCTCGTCATCTTGGCCCTTTCATGTAGCTGTTCTGTGGCCCTTCTCCAAGCACCTGATCACACACAAAGTTTCTTAATGAGGTAGTAGCCATGTCTCGTGAGTAGGAAGAGGGAGTTCGGAGATGAGCAAGTTCACCTTATCTTCAATAGCCTTAGCTCGAGATCTTGTCATGGGTCCAAGTGGTGTTGAGGGAGATGTAGGTACGTCCAAGGGGATGAGCGAGGGATGCTCCGCATCATCTCCCCCTCCCCCTTGGTGAAGATCCGACCTCAGATCAAAAGGTTTATCTCCATGGTATGGCGCGAGGTCTTTGATGTTGAAGATGTCGCTCACATTGTACTTGCCTCGTGGGAGGTCGATCTTGTAGGAGTTTTTGTTGTAGCGTGCTAGCACCTTGAAATGTCCATTGACTCTATGGATAAGCTTGGACTTGTGTTTATTGGGGAAGCGGTACTTGCGAAGGTGTAGCCACACGAGATCACCAATGTTGAAGATCATGGGTTGCTTGTTGACGTTGAGCTTGGTCGCTAGTCGTTTTACTTGGCGCTTGATGGTGTGCCTTGTATCCTCATTCATCTTCTTGATGTAGCTTTCCCGTGCACTCGCATCCATGTTGGTGCGCTCTTGTAGAGGGAGAGGTAGAATGTCCAATGGTGACAACAGGTTGAATCCGTAGACGACCTCGAAGGGGGACTTACCGGTAGTTGAATGTCTTGCACGGTTGTAGGCATACTCGGTGATGGGTAGACATGCCTCCCACTCCTTGATGTTCTTCTTGATCAACACGCGAAGTAGAGTGGAGAGAGTCACGTTCGTCACCTCCGTTTGGCGGTCGGTTTGAGGATGGTATGCGGATGAGAACAAGAGCTTGATTCCGAGCTTGGCGCATAGGGTCTTCCAAAAGTAACTCAAGAATTTGACGTCACGATCGGAAACGATTGTCTTTGGTACTCCATGGAGTCACAAGATTTCCCTACAAAAGAGATTTGCAATGTGTGAAGCATCGTCTATCTTGTTGCAAGGAATGAAATGTGCCATCTTAGAAAATCTATCCACAACAACAAACACGGAATCCTTTCCATTTTGAGTTCTAGGCAAATCAAGTACAAAATCCATGCTAATGTCTTCCCAAGGTTGAAAAGGAATAGGAAGAGGCATGTAAAGACCGTGGGATTGACCTTTAGACTTAGCTTTGCGACATGTTGAGCATCGGTTGGTGAAACGTGATACGTCGCAGAACATCTTGGGCCAAAAGTAATTCTTGGAGAGCATGGCGAATGTCTTGTCGCATCCAGAATGTCCCATGAGTCCGCCTCCATGAGCCTCTTGCAAAAGGAGCAAACGAATAGAAGACTCGGGAATGCATAGTTTGTTAGCTCTCATAAGATAAGCATCTTTGATATAATATTGTTCCCAAGAAGTATGCATCAAACACTTAGCATAAGGAATAGAAAAAGATGGGTCATTAGCATACAAGTCTTTTATGTGCTCAAAGCCAATAACATTCAACTAAAGTTTAGTGACAAGCGTGCATATGTGTGAAAGTGCATCCGCAACTACATTTTCCTTACCCTTAATGTACTTGATCACATATGGGAAAGATTCAATAAATTCACTCCATTTGGCATGGCGCTTGTTCAACTTAGTTTGACCTTTTAAGTACTTAAGCGTTCCATGATCGGTATGGATGACAAACTCACGAGGTCTAAGGTAATGTTCCCAAACATGTGGCACACGCACTAAAGCATACAATTCTTTGTCATAGATGGGATAGTTAAGTTGAGCACCAGAGAGTTTTTCACTAAAATAAGCAATGGCTCGTTTTTCTTGCATCAAAACTCCGCCAATTCCGGTACCACTTGCATCACAACCTCAAAAGTTTTCTCAAAGTTGGGCAAAGCAAGAATCGGAGCATGAGTAAGCAAAGAATTGAGCTCATCAAAAGTGGTGGATTGTAAAGATCCCCAAACGAAAGGAGCATTCTTCTTACTCAAAGCATGCAGAGGAGCGGCAATACTACTAAAGTCTTTCACAAAGCGACGATAAAATCCTGCGAGACCAAGAAAACTACGCACTTGTTGCAAATTGGTGGGTTGGGGCCAAGTTTTAATTGCCTCAATCTTGGATTCATCAACATGGACACCCTTGGAAGAGACAACAAAACCCAAGAAAACCACTTTGTCAACACCAAACGTGCATTTTTTCAAGTTTGCATAAAGACGTTCCTTGCGAAGGGTTTCCAAAACAGCCCTAACATGATTAATATGCTCTTTCATAGATTTGCTAAAAATAAGAATGTCATCAAAGTAAACCACAACAAAGACTCCAATGTAAGGTCGAAGCACATAATGCATAAGACACACGAAAGTACCGGGAGCCTCTGATAAACCCTTAGGCATAACTAACCACTCATATAAGCCAAATTTGGTTTTGAAAGCAGTTTTCCATTCATCACCCTCTTGTATGCAGATTTGATAATAGCCACTTTTAAGATCAATTTTTGAGAAAAAGTTGGCTCCGCTAAGTTCATCAAGCATATCATCTAAGCAAGGAATGGGATGCCTATAGCGAACGATAATAGCATTTATAGGTATACAATCGGAACACAAGCGGTAACTTCCATCTTGTTTGGGCACAAGTATAACGGGAATGGCACAAGGACTTAGACTTTCACGTACATGACCGTTATCGATGAGTTGTTGTACTTGTCATTGAATCTCCTTGGTTTCTTCTGGGTTGACGCAATATGGAGCTTTGTTTGGGAGAGGCGCTCTGGGGATGAGGTTGAATCGATGCTCAATTCCTCGAAGAGGAGGTAGACCCGGAGGTAGCTCATCGGGGAAAACATCTTGGAATTCCTGCAAAAGAGATTGAAACACTAAAGGTAGTTCATGAGAGGTGTCAGTTTTTGGTTTCCCATCCTTGCACACAAGGACAAAGTGTATCACACTCAATGGGTTCTCACACACTTCTCTCATCTCACTTTTTGTGGCAAATAGTATGAGGTTTTTCTCTCTAGGCGAAGAGGCGCTCAAGTTTGGCTTGTGGCTCTCACTCACTTTTGGGTGGATCACTTTCTCACTCTTCTCTCCATGATGGGTGGCTTGCTTTTCGGCTATCACTTGACTAGGAGACATAGGTCGTAGCACATTTCCTTCCCTTTCATCTTGAAGCTATAGTGATTGGTGCGCCCGTTGTGGATGACACCACGGTCGAATTGCCATGGTCGACCAAGAAGGAGGTGGCAAACGGTCATTGGGACCACATCACACTCCAAAGTGTCCTCACATGCACCAATTTTGAAGGAGACTTGGACCATATGCTCGACTCGTATAGTGCCGGAGTCACTTAGCCATTGAACCTTGTAGGGGTGCGGGTGCTTCCTCTTGACCAATTGAAGCTTGGAGCATAGTTCTTCACTTGCCAAGTTATGACAACTACCTCCATCGATGATGACCTTGACGGACCTTCCATTGATGCCGGCCTTAGTGTGGAAGATGTGGCATCGTTGGTCTTCGTCTTGTTGATGTTGAAGAGTCAAGACCTTGGAGACAATGAGAGCAGGGGTCGAATCCTCATCGCAAAAGACTTGATCATCTTCATCCTCGTTCACGCGCCGGTGCATGGTCACTTTCTCAAGAGCTTCCATCTCCTCATCACTCATAGAGTCGTATGTGCCATCATCATTGAGGATCATGGTGCGCTTGTTTGTGCATTGATAAGACTTGTGGCCTCAGCCGCCGCAAGTGAAACACTTGAAGGAGCTTGTCTTGATGGTCTCATCGGTCGGAGTAGATGATGGAGCACGCGGATTGAAGTTGCTTGTAGTAGGAGGAAGACGACTTGAGCTTGTCAAAGTTTTCTTGTAACTTGACTTGTCGTCGTTGCTTGTAGAAGGCTTGGTTGATGTAGGTGTTGGAGGAGTCGTTGTAGAATGGTTGTTGGAGAAGCCGTAGGTCTTGGATGAGTACTTGGCATACTTGAAGTCATCTTGCACTTGATGTTCCGCCTTTTTAGCTTGATGCACGAGCTCAATGAGGTTGGAGTAGGGTTGGAAGTCGGCGATCTTCTTGATGGGATGCTTGAGTCCATTCAAGAATCGTGCCATTGTTTGCTCATCATTTTCCGTGACATTGGCTCGAATCAAGGCTATCTCCATTTCCTTGTAGTATTCTTCAACACTCTTTGTTCCTTGCTTGAGGAGTTGTAGCTTCTTGAAGAGATCGCGGTTGTAGTAGGTTGGCACAAAACGTGCTCGCATGACATCCTTCATTTGAGCCCAAGTGGATAGGTGGTTCACCTCTTGCTTCATGGCGCTCAAGGACTTGTTCCCACCATATGAGCACATAGTCTTGGAACTCAAGCGATGCCATAGTGATCTTCTTCTCTTCCTCATAGTTGTGCAAACGAAAGATTTTGTCGACCTTCAATGCCCATGAGAGGTATTCTTCGGAATAATTGCTTCCATTGAACTTGGGCATTGTGAATTTGAGCTTTCCATAGCGTTGCTCTTCATTATGTTGTTGGCGATGGTGACAATGACGCCCTTGACGTGAAGGGTAATCATCCTCATGTTACTCTTGGCGTGGATGAAGTCCATGATCAACTTGCTCTTGTTGAACTTGAGGTCGAAGTGGAACTTGATGAGCTTGGGGGGCTTGTCCTTGCACACGCGGTTGATAGTTCCTCTCTTGGTTTTCTTCTCGAAGGGCTTCCTCTTGATTGTGCCCTTCGCGATTGCGGTTGGCGATGGCTCGACTTGATTCTTGAAGGGCACGTTGCGCCTCAAGAGCTTGCGCTTCGCATTGTTGTTGTTGAAGACGTTGAGCCTCAGCGTCTTGGTTTTCTTGGTGTAGACGCGCTCGTTCTTCCTCTTGGCGCGGTAGTCGTTGTCGTTCTTGAGCTTGAGCAAAAGCGACTTGGTTTGAGTGAGGACGAGGGACTTGCTCATCGACTTGTTCTTGTGAATGCTTGTCGTGTAGCGGGTTGCGAGATGCATGACGGTCTTGACGCGCGGCTCGTCGAAGAATGTTTGATGTCGGTGTACTTGATCCGGGAAAGGTGTCAGCGGAGTGTCGACTTGAGCGGCTCCGTCTTGAGGATGAGGTAGTAGAAGGAGGACGGTTCACCAACAAGGCGCGGATCTCGTCCATCCTTGCGTCGTTCTCTTGCTTGTGCGCGTCGAGCTTCTTGTCGAAGTAGTCCTTGGTACGTTGCTCGGAGAGTCGCAAGTCGGTGGCGAGGTTGTCGATGCGTTCGTTCATAGCTTGTTGCTCTTGATGCAACGCTCATTGTGCACCAAAGAGGTGGCTCTTGGTGACATATGATGACATGTCGTCGTCTTGCTCGATGAAGAGTGGGTTGGTAGAAGTACTTGTGACGCCCCCGATTCAATCGTACACTAATCATACACGCAAATGTGTACGATCAAGATCGGGGACTCACGGGAAGATATCACAACACAACTCTAGACACAAATTAAAATAATACAAGCTTTATATTACAAGCCAGGGGCCTCGAGGGCTTGAATACATAAGCTAGAAAACACAAGAGTCAGCGGAAGCAACAATATCTGGTACAGACATAAGTTAAACAAGTTTGCCTTAAGAAGGCTAGCACAAAAGCAACATCGATCGAAAAGGCAAGGCCTCCTGCCTGGGAGCCTCCTAACTACTCCTGGTCATCGGCGGTCTTCATGTAGTAGTAGGCACCCTCGTGGTAGTAGTAGTCATCGTCGAAGGTGGCATCTGGTCCTGGACTCCACCATCTGGTTGCAACAACCAGAAAGAAGAAAGAAGGGGGAAAAGGGGTAGCAAAGCAACCGTGAGTACCCATCCAAAGTACTCGCAAGCAAGGATCTACACTACATATGCAACATTATCAAAGAAAGGCTGTATATGTGGACTGGGCTGCAGAAATGCCAGAATAGAGAGAAGGCCTAGTCCTATCGAAGACTAGCATCTTCTAGAAACCACCATCTTGCAGCAAACAGGAGGGAGTATAGTAGCATAAAGTAAAGTAGTAGTAGTGTTATCAACCTCGGCCAGAGATCCTTTCTCGACTCCCTACGAGAAAGCAATCCCAGAGCCATACTATCCAATTATCATCACAATCCAACTTTCATCACCATCCAATTCTCATCACAAGTATCCAGTTCTAGTTGTATCAATCGGGATACAACTCCAAGTGTCCGTTACTGTAGGACATGCTATTGATAGATTTTCTCTTCCCTACATGGGTGCACCAACTTACCCACCACGCTTGATTAACTCCGGCCGGACACACTTTCCTGGGTCATGCCCGGCCTCGGCCAAACAATACGCCGCAACCCGACCTAGGCTTAATGGAGAGGTCAGCATGCCGGACTAAACCTATGCCCCCAGCGGTCATGGGCCATCTCCCAGGAAACTCCTGCACGTTGCATACGCGGCCGGTGAGCAGACCTAGCCTCCCTTATACAAGTGAAGGCGTAACCAGTCCAACCCGGCGCGCGCTGCTCAGTCGTTGACGTCTATTAAGCTTCGACTGATGCATACGACGCAGAACGCCCATACTATGCCCACGTGATGGTTAGTGCTATCAGGCTAGAGGCCCCTCGGATCAAATATCCAAACCGTTAGTGTGTTGGTAGTGCGGTCACGAGCAGAGACTCACGAAAGATGTGACCCCGTCACCCCGTCTCGAGGACTTGCGGCAAGGGCTAAGAATGCCCGACCACGCCTCGTATTCAACTCTCGGGTACCCTCCAGGTCAACTTGTCTCCACATCACTCGCGGGTACCCCTCAGGGTCGACCCGCCTTTCCAAGTAACAGTTGTGAAGTCAAAGTATCCGTGTGTCCAAACATCAAGGGCAAAACCCAAGGAATCACCCCCGGTGAATTCCACTCGATGTAATCACTAAGGTGAACGTAAGAGGGACCACCCTCGAGGTTCACACTTGAGGGGTTGCACGACAGAGTCGTATCGGAAGTGGTTAAGGCAGAATCACCCTCGATGACCACGACCGAATAGCTACACTACAGGGTTAACATCAAA
Organism: Triticum dicoccoides; assembly: GCF_002162155.2. Lineage (NCBI taxonomy): Eukaryota > Viridiplantae > Streptophyta > Magnoliopsida > Poales > Poaceae > Triticum > Triticum dicoccoides. The sequence goes on along the minus strand of NC_041393.1, from coordinate 366,770,734 downwards.
AGTGTTGTAGAGGTCTCACCCTCAGCACTCGATAGTAACCCAGCAGTGTCGAGCAACTAAGGGGAAAGTGATGTGAGGTGCCGGGGCCTGGTCTTCGATCCCGTTGATCGGGTCTTTGATGATGAAGCACGGGAAACAAGGACAAGATGGGGGTCACTGATGGATCACTAACCAACCTATACTAAGCAGTTTAGGATAAGCAGGTAAGGTAACAATAAGCAGGTTACAAAAGCAGGCTATGCATCAGAATAGGAGCAAACAATATCAATAGCAAAATCTAATGCAAGCATGAGAGAATGGAATGGGAGATATCGGGATGATCAAGGGTGGGGGCTTGCTTGGTTGCTCTGGCAAGGAGGGGTCGTCGGTGACGTAGTCGATCACAGGGGCAGCATCGGTCTCGGGGTCTACCGGAGAGAAGAGGGGGAAGAAACAGTAAATATAAAGCAAACATAACATAACAGGACAACATGCAGAGCTAGATGTGTTCTAACGCGGTGCTACACGATACAAACGAGGGGGAAGTCAACCAGGAATGTTTTCCCGATTCTGGACCTGTGTCAGATAGATGACCGATGGGGGAAAGTTCCATGTTCAGCATGCTAGGGGCATGTGACAGATGAACGGACCGCGTATCCGGATTCGTTGGATTTTTCTAAGCAACTTTCATATATAAAGTTTTTCGATCCGAGCTACGGTTTATTTTCTATGATTTTTCAAAGTTTTAAACATTTTTTGGAATTATCAAAATTAACAGAAATGGAATTATGACGTCAGCATGACGTCACTACTGCGTCAGCAAGTCAAACTGCCTGGCCCAGGTCAAACCTGACCTGCGGGACCCACCTGTCATAGACAGGGGGCTAACAATGGGTTATTTTAATTGAACAGGGGTTAATTAGCAGTTGGCCCCCACTTGTTAGTGACTAACTAGTCTAACAAGTTAATTTTATTTATAAAACGTTTAATTAGCCTAATTAGGGGTGTGGGCCCCATTAGTCAGTGGTTGGGGAATAGCATCCTGCGTTGACCGTGGTCAACACGGTCAAACAGAGGCGCAGGGGCCCACTGTTAGTGGCACTGGGCGGGACCCACCACAGCCAGGTAAGCGTGGCGGCCGGAGCAACACCGGCGGCCATTTCCTGCGGCGGCACGGCTCAGGATCCACCGGAAAATGGCCATAGGCCATCATTTTGGACGCGGATGGCCGCGTTCGAACGTGCACGAGACGGCGCATCCAGCGGTGGCACTAGCACGACCGGAGATGGACTAAAATGACGGCGGCGAGTAGCGAGGCGGACGCCGGAGATCGGGCAGCGATGGAAACAGAGCTAGAGGGCGCAGGGAGATGAGCTAGAGTCTCAGGCAGCACCAGGGAGACGCCCTAAGCACGCTCGTGTGCTCGGATGAGCATGACGACGCCCACAGCGATGGCGGTGTGCTATGCAGTGGAGCTGAGCTCGGCCATCGCGGATGCGGTGGCTACGGGGGCGCACGAGTCCAGGGGAGCGAGGGAAGGGGAAGAGGGGCTCACCGCGCGGCGCAAGAAAGGCCTGTGGTAGTTTAGGAGCAGCAGGAGTCTACGACGTTCGTCGGGGAAGAAGGGGATCGCCGGCGACCCAAGGAAGACGACGATGTGGTTGGTGACGCAAAGCCCCTCGGCTCCTTCCAGCGGCTCTAGAAGACGTGGCAGTCCACGGCGATGCCGAGGAGCACGGCCAGTCCGCGTCGAAGGCACGGTGGCCGCGGAGATGACGAAGACGCGGCGGCGATGGCGCTCGGAGCAGAGGGAGAGAGCTCGAGAGGGGATCTGGTGGGGAGAGGCAGAGGCAGAGAGGAGTGGGAGTGGCGGTAGGTGAGGGAAGGGGTGCTCGAGGCGTCGGGGCGTGGAGGCCTTATCCTCCCCGCGGCGCTTGTAGCAGCGTGGCCGGCGAGGTGGGTTCGGCGGCGACGACGCCTGTAGCGACTCGGGTCGGGGGAACAGTGGGAGGTGGGAGATGAAAGGGGAGGGGGAGTGGGCCACATGGCCTGTTGGGCTGCCAGGTGGGCTGAGGCCCATGGGGGGGCACGGTGGCCAGCTCGGCCAGTCGGCCCAGTTGAAGGGGGGGGCTTTCCCTTTCTTTTTTTAAAGCTTTTCTGTTTTAGCTATTTTAGGCCACTTAGACATTTTGTAAAAAAATGTTGGTTCACCTCCAATATTACCAGAAGAATATGTTCCACATGATGAACATTTTAATTTTCATGTCCGAGCATTTTGAAATTCGCTCATAATTTGAAATTGAATTCAACTGGAATTCAAAAGAGAGAGGAGACAGTGATGATCAAACACATGTTTAGCAAAATGATTAACTTAATCCGAGGGTTACTGTAGCATCATTACACTGGGGTGTTACAACTCTCCTCCTCTAAAAGAAATTCTCGTCCCGAGAATTAAGAGGTAGAAGGGAATAGGTCGGGGTATTCAGCCCGGAGGTTATCTTCGCGTTCCCAAGTGGCTTCCTCTTTAGTATGATTCGACCATTGCACCTTGAGGAACTTGTTAACCTTCTGGCGGGTTCGATGTTCAGCTTCTTCAAGAATGCGGATCGGATGCTCTTTGTATGTGAGATCGTCTTGAATTTCAATCAATTCCGGATCCACTTCACGTTCCGGATCCTTGAAGCATCGACGAAGTTGCGACACGTGGAAGACGTCATGAACATGAGAGAACTGAGGTGGCAACTCAAGTTGATAAGACACCAGCCCACGACGGGCCAGAATGCTGAAAGGACCAATGTAGCGCAGAGCTAGCTTGCCCTTGACTCCAAACCGATGAGTGTCTCTCAAAGGAGTGACACGCAGATAAGCTTGTTCACCAGGTTGATAAGTTGAACCCCAGTGTTTCCGGTCATAGTTGCTCTTCTGGCGAGACTGGGCCGCCTTGAGATTATCCAAGACAATGCGAACCTGCTCTTCAGCTTGTTGAATAATGTCTGGACCAATGAGTGTCCGTTCCCCAGTTTCTGACCAATTCAGAGGGGTTCAGCACTTACGTCCATAAAGCACTTCAAAAGGTGCCATTTTCAAGCTGGCTTGATAACTGTTGTTATAAGAGAACTCCGCATAAGGGAGAGATTCTTCCCACTTCTTGCCGAAAGAAATAACACAAGCCTGAAGCATGTCTTCAAGAATTTGATTGGCTCGCTCGACTTGGCCTTAGGATTGGGGATGATAAGCAGTGCTCCAGGTAATGTGAGTTCCCATTGCCTCTTGGAAACTATCCCTGAACTTTGAAGTGAATATACTGCCACGGTCTGAACTGATCTCCTTCGGAATGCCATGGAGTGACACAATTCTGGAGATATACAAGTTTGCTAATTGACTAGCAGTGATTGTCTCCTTGACTGGCAGCAACCTTCGAGAATTGGTCGATGACAACAAATATAGCATCATTACCTTTCTGAGACTTGGGAAGGCCAGTGACGAAGTCCATCTGAATCTTATCCCACTTCCATTCAGGAATCAAAAGCGGATGTAGAAGTCTAGCCGGTTTCTGATGTTCTGCTTTGACGTGACGATAAACGTCACATTCTTTGATATATCGAGCAATGTCTTGCTTCATTTTAGACCACCAGTACTTCTGACGGATGTCTAGATACATCTTGGTACTTCCCAGATGAATAGAGAGAGGGGTTTCATGCGCTTCTTTCATCACCTTCTCTGTCATAAGCTCGAACCGGGGCACTACAATGTGATCTCTGAAGTATAAGGTCCCATCTTCAGCAAGCGAGAAATATCTGGATTTCTCTAAGGCATGATCCTTTTTCATCAAATCAACATGAGCATCCTTGGCTTGAGCGGACTTAATTGCTTTCAGAGGAGTTGGTTCCAAGACAAGGTTATTCAGAGAACCCTGTGGAACTAGTTGAAGGTTCAGCTTGCAAAGTTCTTCATAAAGGCGGGGTTGAGCTTCATGAACCATGTGATTATTGCAATAAGACTTGCGGCTCAGGGCATCGGCCATTACATTAGCCTTGCCAGGGGTATATGATATACCGCAGTTGTAGTCAGCAATAGCTTCCATCCATCGCTGCTGACGGAGGTTCAGATCTGGCTGAGTAAACAGGTACTTCAGACTTTGATGGTCAGTGAAGATCTCGCAACGATTACCGAGAAGGTACTGTCACCATATCTTCAATGCAAAGATAACCGCAACAAGCTCAAGGTCATGAACTGAGTAGTTCTCTTCATGAGGACACACTTGACGGGAGGCATAAGCAATCACCCTGCGCTCTTGCATTAGGATACAGCCTAATCCTTGACGTGAAGCATCGCAATAGATGACGAAGTCCTTGTGAGAATCAGGGGGAGCAAGCACTGGGGCAGAAGTCAGCTTGTCCTTGAGTGCCTGGAAACTTTCCTGACACTTTTCAGTCTAATCAAACTTAACGCCGTTGTGTAGCAGATTGGTCAGTGGCTTGGCAATCTTGGAGAAGTTCTCGACGAAATGGCGACAATAACTGGCAAGTCCGAGAAAGCTTCTGACTTGCTTGAAAGTCTTCGGAGGGGTCCAGTCAAGAATAGCCTGAACGCGCTCTGGGTTGACGGCAATACCATCCTTGGAGATGACATGACCAAGGTAGGTGACTTCAGGTAACCAGAATTCACACTTGGAATACTTGGCATAAAGTTGATGTTCTCGAAGCTTCTCCAGAACAAGACGAAGATGTTCAGCATGTTCTTCTTTATTCTTCTAATATACCAGTATATCATCCAGATAGACCACGATGAACTTGTTGAGGTAATTCATGAATATGTAGTTCATCAGACGAGAGAATGTGGCTGGAGCATTGGTCAAGACAAAAGACATAACTGTGTACTCGTAAGAACCATAACGAGTCACGAATGCGGTCTTTGTAATATCCTCTTCACGAACACGGATCTGGTGGTAACCCAACCTCAAGTCGAGATTAGAAAAATTCGATGAACCAGCCAGTTGATCATATAAATCATTGATCCGAGGAAGGGGATATTTGTTCTGAATCGTAGCTTGGTTGATAGGACGGTAGTCTTGGACCAAACGGTTCGTTCCGTCCTTCTTCTTGACAAAGAGAGAAGGTGCTCCCCAAGCAGAGGAGCTTGGACGAATGAAAACCTTGCAAAGAGATTTGTCGATTTCCTCCTTAAGTTCAAGGAGTTCATGAGGTGGCATCTTGTAGGGTCGTTTGGCGATAGGAACGGTGTCTGGTTTCAAGTCGATGACGAAATCGACAGCCCGGGCAGGGGGTATTCCTGGAAGTTCTTCTGGAAATACGTCTTGGAAGTCACGAACGACTGGAATCTTTTCAATTCCCTCAAGAGGTGCCGCATTCAATGCATTCAAGACATAAAGTCGTGCTTCAGCGTTTTGAACAAGCTGAGCATGGTAGCTTACTATCTCATCGGAAGGATGTAGGAGGTGAACGACCTTGGTGGCACAAACGATAGAGGCAGTATGCACTTTCAACCATTCCATTTCCTGAATGAGGTCAATATTGGAAGACTCTAGAACAATGGGACAAACATGAAATTCCAACCCTTCAATTTCAATGGGGACGTCGCGACCAATCATGGTAGTTTGACATTGGCCTGCAGGGGTGCGTACCACTATTGGGGTGTTCATGGCCTCACATCGAATGTCGTGTGTCTATGCAAAATTTTCTGACATAAATGAATGCGATGCTCCTGAATCGAATAAAACAGAAGCCGGTACTGAATTAACAAGAAGAGTACCCATCACAGTAGCAGGCTGGTCTTGAGCTTCATTCAGATCAACATGATTAGCCTGACCACGATCATAAGGTCGGGCATTGCCGTTGCGGGGCTGGTTGTTTCCACGGGCATTAGAAGGCAGAGCCAGCTGGTTCTTGTTTTGATTGCACTCTCTGGCACGGTGACCGGGATGACCACACCTAAAGCACAATTCATCATTGGGATTGGGAGTAGGAGCTTGGGGTGGTACCACTCGAAGAGGCTGCCTCTCCGGTGGAGGAGGCAGACGAGGTACAGCATAGGACTGTCTTGGTGCAGGTGCAGTTGGACGATACATGTTGTGAGGAATCCATATTCGACGCTTCTATGCTGACGGGCCCGAAGATGGGCCAGCATCACGGCTACGCCTGAGGGATCCCTGGTGTTCTTGAAGACCAGTCTCAACCTGAATAGCCTTGTTCACCAAGGTGGCAAAGTCGGCAAAGTCATGAACAAGCAGTGCTAGCTTGATATCAGGGTGAAGTCCATCATGAAACTTTTCTTGCCTACGAGCATCAGTAGCAATGTCTTCTTCAGTGTAACGGGACAATTCCAAGAATTCCCGTTGATAAGCATCTACAGACTTGTTGCCTTGGGTGAGGTTATGGAACTCGCGCTTCTTCCTGTCCATGATTCCTTGAGGAATGAAGCGGGCACGAAAAGCGGCTTGGAAATCCGGCCAAGTGATGACCGTTCCAGCAGGTAGGGTACGCCTGTGGCTATCCCACCATTGAGCAGCGGGACCCTTGAGGAAGAAGGATGCGAAGGTGACATAGCTGGCAGGGGCAACACTAGCAGACTCCATTTCATACGTGTTGTCTCGAAGCCAGTCATCAGCATCAAGGGGCTGAGTTGAGCTGTGGTAGATTGTCAGGTTGAGGCCCATGAAGTCCTGCAGAGTAACTGGGGCTGGCTGCTGGTTCATATTCGGACGAGGAAACTGAGCCATCATTCCTTCCATGAACTGGCGGTTCACCTCAAACTATTGCATCATTCCAGCAAAGAATTCGGGCGGTGGTGGATCGTTGGCACCACGACCACGACCAGCAGGTCTAACCATCCCGCTAACATGTAACAGGGGGTAGTTCAGTATCGAGCATTTGCAAAGACAATGGATCATTCATGATGAAACATGCATAATGAAAGAGGTACGATGGATACCACTTAGTAGTCAACATGACAGTGTGTGCACTATTCAAGATGCTATTCTAAGGAGTAACTATGGCTTATCCACCTTTGGGGTGAATGTGGTCACGGGATCCTAATGTTAGAGTTAGTAAATTCGTTTAACCCGAGTAGAAGAGAGTTCAGAGACCCAGAGTATAGATGAGGAGTAAAAGATCCTAATACCACCCAATGGTGACGTGGGCCCGTAAGACACACAACCAAGTTAGTAAAAGTTTTTTCAGTGACTAGACTCAACTTCGGCCAAGGAGTTGGAAAGGGGGCTACCTACAGGCAGTCGGCTCTGATACCAACTTGTGACGCACCCGATTCAATCGTACACTAATCATACATGCAAATGTGTACGATCAAGATTAGGGACTCACGGGAAGATATCACAACACAACTCTAGATACAAATTAAAATAATACAAGCTTTATATTACAAGCTAGGGGCCTCGAGGGCTCGAACACATAAGCTAGAAAACACAAGAGTTAGCGGAAGCAACAATATCTGAGTACAGACATAAGTTAAACAAGTTTGCCTTAAGAAGGCTAGCACAAAAGCAACATCGATCGAAAAGGCCAGGCCTCCTGCCTGGGAGCCTCCTAACTACTCCTGGTCGTCGGCGGTCTTCATGTAGTAGTAGGCACCTTCGTGGTAGTAGTAGTCATCGTCGAAGGTGGCGTCTGGTCCTGGACTCCACCATCTGGTTGCAACAACCAGAAAGAAGAAAGAAGGGGGAAAAGGGGTAGCAAAGCAACCGTGAGTACCCATCCAAAGTATTCGCAAGCAAGGATCTACACTACATATGCAACATTCTCAAAGAAAGGCTGTATATGTGGACTGGGCTGCAGAAATGCCAGAATAGAGAGAAGGCCTAGTCCTATCGAAGACTAGCATCTTCTAGAAACCACCATCTTGCAGCAAACAGGAGGGAGTAGAGTAGCATAAAGTAAAGTAGTAGTAGTGTTATCAACCTCGGCCAGAAATCCTTTCTCGACTCCCTGCGAGAAAGCAATCCCAGAGCCATACTATCCAATTATCATCACAATCCAATTCTCATCACCATCCAATTCCCATCACAAGCATCCAGTTCTAGTTGCATCGATCGGGATACAACTCCAAGTGTCCGTTAACCTAGGACAGGCTATCGATAGATCTTCTCTTCCCTGCAGGGGTGCACCAACTTACCCACCACACTTGATTAACTCCGGCCGGACACACTTTCCTAGGTCATGCCCGGCCTCGGCCAAACAATACGCTGCAACCCGACCTAGGCTTAATAGAGAGGTCAGCATGTCGGACTAAACCTATGCCCCCAGGGGTCATGGGCCATCTCCCCGGAAACTCCTGCACGTTGCGTACGCGGCCGGTGAGCAGACCTAGCCTCCCTTATACAAGTGAAGGTGTAACCAGTCCAACCCGGCACGCGCCGCTCAGTTGCTGACGTCTATTAAGCTTCGGCTGATGCATACAACGCAGAACGCCCATACTATGCCCACGTGATGGTTAGTGCTATCCGGCCAGAGGCCCCTTGGATCAAATATCCAAACCGTTAGTGTGTTGGTAGTGCGGTCACGAGCAGAGACTCACGAAAGATGTGACCCCATCGCCCCGTCTCGAGGACTTGCGGAAAGGGCTAAGAATGCCCGACCATGCCTCGTATTCAACTCTCGGGTACCCTCTAGGTCAACCCGTCTCCACATCACTCGCGGGTACCCCTCAGGGTTGACCCGCCTTTCCAAGTAACAGTTGTGAAGTCGAAGAATCCTTGTGTCCAAACATCAAGGGGAAAACCTGAGGAATCACCCCTGGTGAATTCCAGTCGATGTAATCACCAAGGTGAACGTAAGAGGGACTACCCTCGAGGTTCACACTTGAGGGGTTGCACGACAGAGTCGTATTGGAAGTGGTTAAGGCGGAATCACCCTCAATGACCACGACCGAATAGCTACACTACAGGGTTAACATCAGAAGTGTTGTAGAGGTCTCTCCCTCGGCACTCGATAGTAACCCAGCAGTGTCGAGCAACTAAGGGGAAAGTGATGTGCGGTGCCGGGGCCTGGTCTTCGATCCCGTTGATCGGGTCTTCGATGATGAAGCAGGGGCAACAAGGACAAGATGGGGGTCACTGATGGATCACTAACCAACCTATACTAAGCAGTTTAGGATAAGCAGGTAAGGTAACAATAAGCAGGTTACAAAAGCAGGCTATGCATCAGAATAGGAGCAAACAATAGCAATAACAAAATCTAATGCAAGCATGAGAGAAAGGAATGGGAGATATCGAGATGATCAAAGGGGGGGGCTTGCCTGGTTGCTCTGGTAAGGAGGGGTCGTCGGTGACGTAGTCGATCATAGGGGCAGCATCAGTCTCGGGGTCTACCGGAGAGAATAGGGGGGAGAAACAGTAAATATAAAGCAAACATAACATAACAGGACAACATGCAGAGATAGACGTGTTCTAACGCGGTGCTACACGATACCAGCGAGGGGGGAAGTCAACCGGGAATGTTTTCCCGGTTCCGGACCTGTGTCAGACAGATGACCGACGGGGGAAAGTTCCATGTTCAGCATGCTAGGGGCATGTGACAAATGAATGGAACGCGTATCCGGATTTTTTGGATTTTTCTGAGCAACTTTCATATATAAAGTTTTTCGATCCGAGCTACGGTTTATTTTCTATGATTTTTCAAAGTTTAAACATTTTTTGGAATTATCAAAATTAATAGAAATGGAATTATGATGTCAGCATGATGTCACTACTACGTCAGCAAGTGAAACTGCCTGGCCCATGTCAAACCTGACCTGCGGGACCCACCTGTCATAGACAGGGGGCTAATAGTGGGTTATTTTAATTGAATAGGGGTTAATTAGTAGTTGGCCCCCACTTGTCAGTGACTAACTAGTCTAACAAGTTAATTTGATTTATAAAAACGTTTAATTAGCCTAATTAGGGGTGTGGGCCCCATTAGTCAGTGGTTGGGGAATAGCATCCCGTGTTGATCGTGGTCAACACGGTCAAACAGAGGCGCAGGGGCCCACTGTCAGTGGCACTGGGCGGGACCCGCCGCCGCCAGGTCAGCGTGGCGGCCGGAGCAACACCGGCGGCCATTTCCTGCGGCGGCGCGGCTCGGGATCTACCGGAAAATGGCCATAGGCCATCATTTTGGACGCGGATGGCCGCGTTCGAACGTGCACGAGCCGGCGCATCCAGCGGTGGCACTAGCACGACAGGAGATGGACTAAAATGACGGCGGCGAGCAGCGAGGCGGACGCCGGAGATCGGGCAGCGACGGAACCAGAGCTAGAGGGCGCAGGGAGACGAGCTAGAGGCTCGGGCGGCACCAGGGAGACACCTTGAGCATGCTCGTGTGCTCGGATGAGCATGACGATGCCCACGGCAACGGCAGTGTGCTATGCGGCGGAGCTGAGCTCGGCCATGGCGGACGCGGTGGCTACGGGGGCGCATGAGTCCAGGGGAGCGAGGGAAGGGGAAGTGGGGTTCACCGTGCGGCGCAAGAAAGGCCCGTGGTAGTTTAGGAGCAGCAGGAGTCTACGACGTGGTTGGCGATGCAGAGCTCCTCGGCTCCTTCCAGCGGCTCTAGAAGACGCGTCAGTCCACGGCGATGCCAAGGAGCACGGCCAGGCCGCGTCGAAGGCACGGTGGCTGCAGAGATGACGAAGACGTGGCGGCGATGGTGCTCGGAGCAGAGGGAGAGAGCTCGAGAGGGGATCTGGTGGGGAGAGGCAGAGGCAGAGAGGAGTGGGAGTGGCGGTAGGTGAGGGGAGGGGTACTCTAGGCGTCGGGGCGTGGAGGCCTTATCCTCCCCGCGGCGCCTGTAGCAGCATGGCCGGCGAGGTGGGTTCGGCGTTGATGGCACCTGTAGCGACTTGGGTCGGGGGAATAGTGGGAGGTGGGAGATGACAGGGGAGGGGGAGTGGGCCACATGGCCTGTTGGGCTGCCAGG
>NC_041393.1:366712236-366759537 GCF_002162155.2 Triticum dicoccoides | reverse complement strand
TGAGGCCCATGGGGGGGCGGTGGCCACCTGGGCCAGTCGTCCCAGTTGAGGGGGGGGGGGGGCTTTCCCTTTCTTGTTTTAAAGCTTTTCTGTTTTAGCTATTTTAGGCCACTTAGACATTTTGCAAAAAAATGTTGGTTCACCTCCAATATTACCAGAAGAATATGTTCCACATGATGAACATTCTAATTTTCATGTCCGAGCATTTTGAAATTCGCTCATAATTTTAAATTGAATTCAACTGGAATTTAAAAGAGAGAGGAGACAGTGATGATCAAACACATGTTTAGCAAAATGATTAACTTAACCCCAGGGGTTACTGTAGCATCATTACACCGGGGTGTTATAGTACTCGACCTATCCATCATTCCAAGCAAAATGTGAGTGGTAGAAAGAGAAGAACTTATACCAATGTACCTTGACCGATGTTGATGATGAATCAAGTTCACTCAAATGCGGACAATGAAATAACACTATTGGTACCAATCCTTGTCGGTTTTCACACCTACACACGTAAAAGCTTATGGAGGAGCTTGGTTAGGATGGTGGCACAAAATTTGATGCAATAGTAAGTGAGCTTCAATAATGTTGGAAAAGGTTCACAAATTTGCAAATGCAACAAGTAGACCAAGCAAATAAAGGTACACAGAAAAACACACACAAATAGATAAGTGGGATTGTGCAAACCAAAAGTGAGCAAAAATGTGGAGACCATGAAAATGCTCTTGTTACACAATACTAGAGAGACGCTAGCACGATTGCACAATAGGCGGATACGAAACTTGTGCACAACCTACTAGGCAAAAATGCAACTATCTCTATCCCACGTATGCTATATGTATGGTATTTCGGTGCTATGATCCAAGATGATCCAATATGACAATCTTAATGTAGTATGATGCTATGGTTCTTGCTCATAAGCTCTTTGCTTATCTTTCCTCTTTGCTTAAAAGCTTGGGTGGCTCTTTCACTTTTGAGCTCTTTTCTCATGCAAAACTTCACAAACCAAGATAGCAATTGTGTATGCGATGACAACTTTGTGACACACAAGTTGATCCCAAGATATGCACCACTATGGTATGGTATGTATTCTATGGAGTATGATCACTAATGTGCACAAGTCACATTGCCGGCAATACTCAACAGCCAGTCTCAATGGGTAAGCTACGCAAAAATGAGGCAATGTGGGTATCAATGCAATTGTAAGGTATGACAAAGATGTCGTAGATGTTACCGTCCTTGGCGATGATGAGACCCTTGCGAAGTTGAGTCGTGGTGATGATCAAGTCGAACCGTACCTAGATAGCCGAAACACAATAGGACACGGGAGCCACAACTCAAAGTCTCAAGGACCAAACGTGTCAAAATCGTCATGGGAGGTATCGGGGAAGATGGTGGTTTATGTGGGTTTGGAAGATGTGGTGGAAGGTGGGGTTGTGGTGGTGTCAGAGTTTCACGGACATCTGGTTTTTACGGTCGTCCGATCATCGGACGTTCGGCAGGGTCCGGTCGTCTGGTGCCTGGGCGAAAATCGGGTACGGGAAGAACAACACGATTTCGGGGAGGAAGAAGATGGTGAGGTCAAAATCGAGCGGATTGGAGGATGGAAAAGGGTGGGGAGGGTGGGGAAAGCTAGATCCACACGCAGCAACACAAATCCATGGACCAAATCCAACAAAATCTCAACTCACCAACAAATCACAAAAAAAAATTGGGGGGCTATTTTTGGTGGGTATTTTCGGATTTAGGACGAAATCAAAAAAAAATCAAGCTAGAAAACAAAGGGTAGGGGCTTCAAAAACGTGATCAACGTGGCTCATGATACCAAAATGATGTAGGGCGGAACCCTATGGGGCCGATCTTTCACGTTTGGAGTGGATCCTACGGAGAAACACAAAGAACGCGCGGAAGAACACAAGGGAAAACATGGGGAGAAATGGGAGAATCACTCAACCGACAAGTAATTGATCACACAAGGGCTAGATCACCGAACACATAAGGTAGCACAAGATTCAAAATCAACAAAGGAAGATACAAGAGTAACCGTTCTTCTCCGTGAGGAGGTCTTGATTGTCTTCTCCGGATGGAGGCCTTGAATCCGAGTGGATCTTCTCTGAGGAGGCACGGTCCCTCACGTGGAGTAGATCCGGTACGGATGAGCTATGATCTATCCCAAGATGAGCTATCAAAACACTAACCCTAGCTAGGAGGTGGGAGAGACCTATTTATAGTCGTAGTACAAATGGGAGTCAAAGTCTAGGGGTACAAGGGCTTTAGCCCGTGGCTGCGGTCACTCGGGATCCGGTCATCCAGAAGACGTCGGACATCCGAGGCTCGGGAGGGCCCGGACGTCCGGCAGGGCTCGAACATCCGTAGATTCGGCTCTGTCAGGGACGCGTCGATCATCCGGAGGGAGCCCGTCTTCCGGAGCTTCGAGAGGGTCCGGACGTCCGATGACCTTCGGTCTTCCGTAGATTCAGCTCTGTCGCCTGTCGCGCGGTCGTCCAGTCCTCCTCGGATATCCGTAGATTTGGCTCGGGTGGTGAGGTACCGGACATCCGGAGAGCTCGATCATCCGGGTCCGGGGAATCATCGGACGTCCGGACTGGGTCGGTCACCCGACGCCTGTAGCTTCCAAAGTAGCTCTTCTTCTTGTCCATCACGCTTGGGGTCCTTGCCATCTTGGCCCTTGCATGTAGCTGTTCCGTGGCTCTTCTCCAAGCACCTGATCACACACAGAGTTTCCGAATGAGGTAGTAGCCATGTCTCGTGAGTAGGAAGAGGGAGTTCAGAGGGGAGTGAGTTCACCTTATCTTCAATAGACTTAGCTCGAGATCTTGTCATGGGTCCAAGTGGTGTTGAGGGAGATGTAGGTACGTCCATGGGGATGAGCGAGGGATGCTCCGCATCAGAGGGCCTCTACATCATCTCCAAGGCCTCTCCGATGAGTTGTGAGTAGTTTACCACAGACCTTCGGGTCCATAGTTATTAGCTAGATGGCTTCTTCTCTCTCTTTGAATCTCAATACAAAGTTCTACTCGATCTTCTTGGAGATCTATTCGATGTAACTCTTTTTGCGGTGTGTTTGTCGAGATCCAATGAATTGTGGGTTTATGATCAAGTTTATCTATGAGAAGTATTTGAATCTCCTCTGAATTCATTTATGTATGATTTGTGATCTTTGCAAGTCTCTTCGAATTATCAGTTTGGTTTGGCCTACTAGATTGATCTTTCTTGCAATGGGAGACGTGCTTAGCTTTGGGTTCAATCTTGCGGTGTCCTTTCCCAGTGACAGCAGGGGCAGCAAGGCACGTATTGTATTGTTGCCATCGAGGATAAAAAGATGGGGCTTATATCATATTGCATGAGTTTATCCCTCTACATCATGTCATCTTTCTTAATGCGTTACTCTGTTCTTATGAACTTAATACTCTAGATGCATGCTGGATAGCGGTCGATGTGTGGAGTAATAGTAGTAGATGCAGGAAGGAGTCGGTCTAGTTGTCACGGACGTGATGCCTATATACATGATCATGCCTAGATAATCTCATAATTATTCGCTTTTCTATCAATTGCCCGACAGTAATTTGTTCACCCACCGTAATACTTATGCTATCTTAAGAGAAGCCACTAGTGAAACCTATGGCCCCCGGGTCTATCTTTTATCATATAAGTTTTACGTCTACTTTTATTTGCATCTTTTACTTTCCAATCTGTATCATAAAAATACCAAAAATATTTATCTTATCTTATTATCTCTATCAGATCTCACTTTTGCAAGTTACCGTGAAGGGATTGACAACCCCTTTATTTCGTTGGTTGCGAGGTTTTGTTTGTTTGTGTAGGTGCGTGGGACTTTTGAGGAGCCTCCTACTGGATTGATACCTTGGTTCTCAAAAACCAAGGGAAATACTTACTCTACTTTGCTGCATCACCCTTTCCTCTTCAAGGAAAACCAACGCAGTGCTCAAGAGGTAGCAGTGTGTTATGCATGGATCATGTAGGTTGCCTGTTTAAACTGTCAATTCATAGTACAGTTTGCTTTATACTAATCACTTTTTTTGTATTTACGCAAGCAAGGATGCTTATCTTGCTTTCAATGGGGACTGCAGAAAATGTTCTGATGGTTTGTGCCTCCATTATACTTCATCATGCACATTACATCGAATGTTGTCGAATCATTCATTTTCACCTCCAGCCACAAAATTAGCTACAAGAAAGGAGGTGCAGATATGTTCAAGGCGTTGCAACATACAAAGGCGAAATCATACAAGCTACACACAAAGTTGCTTGATTTTAGTGGAACTACACAAAAAGAGCAATTAGTTTATTTAGCACGAGGTGACATGTCAATGTCTGAACTGATGGCAAACCCCGCCCATTCCACAATCATAGGCATTTGATATTTTGGAATGGGAAAACCTTGTCAAAGTTTGCTCATTGATCTATGCAAAGACACACATTTAATATTTTGGAATGGGATAACCTTGTCAAATTTTGCTCATTGATGTTAGCAAGAAGACATGCGTTTGATATTTTTGAATGGGACGTCCTTTGCTTTCAGCAGCATCGGTCGATTTTTCTTTATTCTTTAGTTGTGAAGTACATATTGGCTCTGACATTTGAGTCACTGAGATGCATAATCATCGATTGTTTTGAATGTTCTCTATGAATTGCCAAGCCTATGAGTTTGATTGCAATGTACATGCACGCCAAAAAGCTGCTCCAACTTTTGTACGTGTGAAACTGTTGCAAACGAGGTGACCACTGTGTGTCCTGGATATAATGCTAGTACGCATTGTTTTGCATGTTCATCCAATGCCAGTGATACAAGAATTCGAACTAGTCAAACTAAATTCGTTCATACACGGTCATATCTATATCTATATCTATCTATCTACTACTACTGTTATAAAAAATAGAGTTGGTGATGATGGTGTGCTTGCCATCATACAATATAGGTTGTCCGATCTATATCTAACAGATAGGAAGGAACCTATGGCAATTTTGCAAAAAGATACCCACACCCCTCTCCACATTTGCAGATAAGGTCTTCCCTCGTTCATCCTTTTCTATCACAAGAGAAACTACTAATACAAATGCATCTTTATGTTCTGTGCAGCGCGCGGACATTTTGCTAGTCTACTACTCGTATAAAAAAACATAGTTGGTGATGATAGTGTGCCTGCCATCCTGCAATATAGGCCGTATGATTTATATCTAACGGATAGGAAGGAAACTATGAAAATTTTGTGTACCTGCCATCCTGCAATATAGGCCGTCTGATTTATATCTAACGGATAGGAAGGAAACTATGGCAATTTTGCAAAAAGATACCCACACCCCTCTCCACATTTGCAAATTAGGCCTTCCCTCATTCATCCTTTTCTCCCACAAGATAAACTAATCATACAAAGACATCTTGATGTTCCATGCAACGCATGGGCCTCAGTGCCGGCGGGGCAGGGCCTCGGCGGAGCTGGCATTGTCCTCTGCCTCATCATTGGTCTCGCCAAACAGCGCCTCGCCCGCTTCATCGCCCTCTTTGTAGGCGGCCGCAACCTCTGCCACCCGCATGCGGTACCGACAACGCACGAGGTGGCTCTCGCGGACTGAGCGATACGACTCGAGCAGTGCCTCTTGCTCCGCCCACTCCGTGGTGATCTGATCCTCCACCTGCAGGTGCTCCTAAAGTACATGGTAGTTGTAGGCGGCGTCGGCCTGTGCCTCCCGAAACTGCTCCTCACACTTTTGCCTCACCATGTCCATGTATTGGGAACGGGCCTCGCCGATGGTCATGGTGCCATGCTGATGACCCACAAGTATAGGGATCTATCATAGTCCTTTCCATAAGTAAGAGTGTCAAACCCAACGAGGAGAAGAAGGAAATGACAAGCGGTTTTCAGCAAGGTATTCTCTGCAAGCACTAAAATTATCGGTAACAGATAGTTTTGTGATAAGATAATTCATAACGGGTAACAAATGTAACTAAGGTGCAACAAGGCGGCCCAATCCTTTTTTAAGCAAAGGACAAGCATAGAAGAACTCTTATATAATGCAAAGCGCTCCCGAGGACACATGGGAATTACTTTCAAGTTAGTTTTCAACATGCTCATATGATTCGCGTTCATTACTTTGATAATTTGATATGTGGGTGGACTGGTGCTTGGGTGTTGTCCTTACTTGGAGAAGCCTCCCACTTATGATTATCCCCTCTCGCAAGCATCCGCAACTACAAAAGAAGGATTAAGATAAATCTAACCATAGCATGAAACATGTGGATCCAAATCAGCCCCTTACAAAGCAACACATAAACTAGGGTTTGAGCTTCTGTCACTCTAACAACCCATCATCTACTTATTACTTCCCAATGCCTCCCCCTAGGCCCAAATCATGGTGAAGTGTCATGTAGTCGACGTTCACATAACACCACTAGAGGAGTGTCAGGGCAACAAACCCTGGGTCCGTTGCCCGGACTGTGCACAGGCCCGAGGACAAGATTACAGCACCATGATCAACCCAAGCATGAGGGATCAATTCCTTTGAAGGATCCAAGTACAGACCAAAAAGACCCACATGAGCTAGAGAAGCAAGATATCGCTAACGAAAGAACCTCCCTTGCCGGGCAGGAGAGCCTGGCAAGGTTGGGTTTGCCCCGGAAGCAAGCTTCCAGATCGTCCCGGCAGACCTGCCAGGGCTTCCGGTGGTAAGCCACACCACCGCTCCACCTCACAAGCGACGCAAGTCATCGATCAGTGCGGTGTCAAGCCCCTAAGTGGCTAAGTGGCTGCTTTTTGCCACATTACAGCCACTCCCTATAGCAAACACCTCCATATGACACCCGTCCTAAGACGTGTCAACCAAGTAGGTGCAAAGCTAGCAAAACATCTCGGCAAGGGTTGCCGGGCACGCTGTGATGTGACATTAGACGGCGCATTTAATGCGCTCTGTCAGCCTACAGAGTTAGGTATGATAGCACTATTTGCTATCTAATAAGTACGTAAAGACTGATTTGCCACTTTGGTGACCCCTTAATCTATAAAATGAGGCCCATAGCGACCGTAGAAAGGGTTGGCGGATTCGGACCCTCACACATTCATACACGCATAGCCACTCTCGCCCCGAGGCAACCCTGCCGGGAAAGTGCACTATGTTCGCCACCATATTTCCACCATCAATCCACCAAAGCAGGAGTAGGGTTTTACGCCTCACGGTGGCCCAAACCTGGGTAAAACTGCTCGTGTGCTCTTTACTGCGTTGTGCTACACTTCTTTGCTCTTTGTGCAACGTGCCTATCCCCCCGCCGAACCAAAAAGGGGCTCATGGCCCCATAGGTGGCCGTGGTTTTCCATGACATCTTTGGCGCGCTAGGTAGGGGGATCACTTGTGTTAACCCGAGAGCGTCAGTAGCGCATCATATTCATCGCCATCTTCGTCATCGACTCTGGTGCCCAAGAAGAAGCCTGAAGCTGCAAGCCACCCGTCCACCTCAAATGCGGGGACACGAGAGGATGTGGACGCTGCGAGGGACGTGGTCGGTGCAGGCAGCGTTGTCACCACCTCCCCCATGGCCGAAGCAGGAGTGGGAGGCCCCGGGGAAGGACAGCATCAGCAACATCCCAGTAGCCATGATCCACGAGGTACGGATGGAGGGATTATTCCGTCTGTACCCCTTCTCCTCGTTGAAGGGCACAGCCGCAGTGGTGGCACTTGTTCTGGGGCGAATCGCAACCCTCCAGTCACCCATGCTGCAGGCGCGACCACAGGGCATGCGCCACCCTCAGAACAGGCTGACCCAGCTACTATGTCCAACGGAGCCGCTGGCCCTCAAGCGCCTCCACCACGTCACCACGCCATCCAAGCGGCTGGTTCACAACAACGAGGGTGTGGCGCAGTCGCCACCGGCACCATCAGGAGCCTAGCCATGCTGCGATCTACATCGTCATCACCCATGCCAAGCACTAACTCAGAGGCCATGGCGCGAGCCCAACTGCTGTTGAGATTTCTACCGGCAGCCGATCAGATGGATGAGTGGTGAGCCACCTGTACTTCTTGTAACATGCCAAAATTCTAAATTTTGGAATATTATATTAAATAGTTTTGATTGTCTGTTTGATTGCCTATGTGATTGGTTGTGTGAAATTGAGTGAAATTTGAATTTTTTTGAAAGTTACATAAGAGGGAATAAAATGACTCTCCCAAACTTTCACCTTGCATTTATGATCTCCATGGATTCATAACCATTTCATCACCAAAACCCTAGAGTGAAGATGATATGACTTCTTCCATTTAAATAAATGAAAAAGGATTTTGAAAATGATTTGAATTCAATTTGAAATATCTTCAAACTAGGTACTTCATGCCACTCAAGGATTTTCATGAGGGAAGATAACATGACTTCTTCACAATTGAAATAGAGTGGGAAGAAGGAGGCCACATTCAAAATGGCATTTGAGCCACTTTTGGAAATACTCCATATGGGTTTCAAAATCTTTTCCAATTTCTAATTTAAATTATATAAAGAGAGAAGGTAATATGACTCCTTCAATTATTGAATGTAAATATGGGAAATGAATATTGGAACCAATTCAAAATGGTTTGGAAAATATTTGAATCCAATTGGAATAACCATTTTTGGATTTTAATGAATTTTTCTTTATTCGATTTTCTTTCAATTTTTCTCCAAATATAAAACATATGCAAAATAGGATAAAATGATTCCCTACATTAGAAAATTGGAGAGAAATGAGTTTGAAATCATTTTGGTATTTAAAAAATTATTTGGTTTTTAAACAAACCAGTAGCACTATTTGCTTGGATACTATTTGACTCTAGAAAAATGTTCATGTTTTAGAAAATCGTTTTCTGAAAGTTTTGATATATAATATGCCTATATAAAATTTAATTTTATTTTAGTTATTGAGTTTTCTTTTTTTGTTTTTATTTTTTAAATGCACGTATGCCGTAACTATATGTCGCCCACATGCGCAACATAGTGGCAGCGGCGCCCCATTTTTTTCTTTCCTACATGGGTCAGGCCCAGCCAGGAATTTCCTTCGCAGTTTTTTTCTTTTTCTTTTTCTTTTGGCCAAAATAAACTGTAGTGTGCGCACGGCCGACCCATGGTGCTTTTTAGCCCATGCGATTCCCTTCGTTTTATTTGTTCGTGTACATATCCTCAAAAAAAAAAAAATTTGTTCGTGTACATTTAGTCCCACATTGCCTAGCCTTTGACCCCTAAACCTCTTTTCCACCTATAAATATAGACCCATAAAGCCTCCAAAAATCATCCGGTTAAACCAATATTTTGGTTTGACTAGATTTACTAAAGAAAAATATATTTCTCCTCTCCAGCGGGAATTCTAGAAGTTGTCTCCTCTCTTCGAAGTCGTATTTTCTCTATCGAATAGGTACCTTTCTTTGTATTTTTTTTATACTTCCATAGCTTATTATATTTAGACTAGTGTACGGTAGAATAATTAGATTTATAAATTAGTCCATGTATTTACGTTTTCAGACTAGAAATCTTTTAGCCATAACTCTTTTTCTTCCGTAAAACAGCTTAGCCTTGATTTTTCAAAAAGACATAACTTTTTACTCGTTCATCCAAATTAGACGAAACTAACGCCAATATTTTCGTCTTGATTCCACCTATAAATTTGTTCAGATTCATACTCAAATTTCTTTTGATCATATCTTTTTACCCGTACCTCCTTTTCGATGAAACCAACGCCTAAATCTTCGTAACGATCCCTCTGTCCAGTAAACCAACTTAAACATGCTTTTGACAATTTAAAATTTGAGTTTAGTTCAGATTAGTATTCAATCTTGTTTCGTCTGTTTCTTGAGTTTCGTAAGTCCGTTTGAGTTGATTCTTTTTGCAAATCGCAGCTAATCACATGTACCTACTGTTAAGATCTAATCCACATAAATATAATGCTGTTAAAATTTGTTTTCTGTTTAGATTCGTAATTTGCTTGGTTTCGAGTTTTATTTGGATCTTTCCTCGATTTCCCTTTGCATCTTTTGCTTGAGTGCTTATGCATGTAATTGCTTGCTCACGATAGATTGAATGGAGTGTGACGAGTAGAACTATCAGGAATTATGAGTGCGAAGGATCTTCATCAACAGTACAAGGCAAGTTCACACTTTGATCATATTCTTCCTATACCCAGCTTTTACTTGCATTAGTCTCACCCCTCAAAGATTGCATGAGTAGGATTGGGAATATGTGGGTATTGCTATGTAGTTGATGATGTAGGAACCTATTACCTTTTTGATTCACCTCGGGTTTATTCATTATGTCATATATTGCTTAGCCATGCTCGTAGACGGGGATTGGATCAAGATACACATGGAAGTTGTGAGAGTTATTAATCTGGGATAACATTAAGGTGGCAACTTTAATATACATCTGGGTGGAATGGTTGGGGCACCCTGGGGATATACCAAGTGGCTTTCCCGGACACCTGGGGAATCCAGTGTTGTCCTAGGAGATCCCGTGGGACCTGTGTGATCATCCTATGGAATGCCACCCAGGCTCAAAGGGATCATATGATATTTCATAACTAGAAACTTCCGTGTGCAGCCACAAGCCATTATGGGCTCTGGCTTAGTTGAGGAGGTTGTGTGGGCTCTTGAAGAGGTGGACTAGAAGATGTAGGGGGATTGTAGGTGTACCGGTCCGCCCGGAGTAGAGAGTAAATGCTTTAGAAAGACTGTGTCTCGGTCATCCCGTTCTCAAACACCAGGTAGTGCGAGGACTTCAAGGGAGGCGATCGAGTCTTGTGGGGAAAAGTGCGCAAACCTCTGTAGAGTGTATAAACCAATCATGGTTAGTCGTTCCCCTGTTATGGACAATTTTGAGTATCTGGAAGTGAAGGTTTTGTTGATCTTATCACTCTTTATTTAATGTATTGGGTTTAATGATTAATTATGGGATTGAGTTGGGGGAACCTTCTCAATATTCGTATAAACTTTGTAGTAAATAAAATTTATTCCTTTGTTGTAGGAAAAAAATAGCTTTATGCAAAAATAAACTTAGAGCCTCCACTAGCCAAATATGCATGTAGTGATAGCTATTGTTCATCATTATTCTGTGGTGTGAATTTGCCAGTACACTCAATGTACTGACCTACATGGCTGCAACATCTCATGTTGTAGGAATCTTACGATGAGTAAGTGATACGTTAGGGTTATGATGTCTACACTCAACTTTGTCGTTGGTGTTCTTGGGACTCCACAACTTTGATGTTACTTCCGCTATATGGATTGAGGTAATAGTATTTATGTTACTTTTTACATGTGATTGCACTTTATTATAAATCCTCGAGTACTGTGTGTGTCAGCATGCCGATCCAGGGATGACACTTAAGCACAGAGACTTGATCCATTTGGGTCGGGTCGCTACACTTCTTGAGCTTGCGTTGGTTTTCCCTTGAAGAGGAAAGGGTGATGCAGCAAAGTAGAGATAAGTATTTCCCTCAACTTGAGAACCAAGGTATTATCCAGTAGGAGATAACGCACAAATCACTGAATACCTGCACAAATAATCAAACAACATGCATCCAACGCGATAAAGTGTTGTCAATCTCTTCATGGTCAGTTGCAAAAGTGAGATCTGATATAGATAGATAAACGATAAAGTAAATATTTTTGGTATTTTTGGTTTATAGATCAGAGTGTAAAAGATTATAGAAATAGTAAATCGGAAACTAATATTGTAGATTGGAAACTTATATGATGGAAAATAGACCCGAGGGCCATAGGTTTCACTAGAGGCTACTCTCAAGATAGCAAATATTACTGTGGGTGAACAAATTACTGCCGAGCAATTGATAGAAAAGCACAAAGTTAGGACAATATCTAAGGCAATGATCATGAATATAGGCATCATGTTTGTGTCAAGTAAACTAAAACAATTATGCGTCTACTACTATTACTCCACACATCGACCGACTCCTGCCTGCATCTAGAGTATTAAGTTCATGAAGAACAGGGTAACACATTAAGTAAGATGACATGATGTAGAGGAATTAGCTCAAGAAATATGCAGAAAACCCCATCTTTTTATCCTCGATGGCAACAATACAATATGTGCCTTGCTTCCCTTACTGTCACTAGAAAAGGACGCCGCAAGATTGAACCCAAAGCTAAGCACTTCTCGCATTGCAAGAAAAACCAATCTAGTTGGCCAAACCAAATCGATAGTTCTAAGAGAATTACAAAGATATCAAATCATGCATAAAAGAATTCAGAGGAGATTCAAATAATATTCATAAATAAGCTTATCATAAATCCACAATTCATCGGAGCTCGGCAAACACACCGCAAAAAAGTATTACATCGAATAGATCTCCAAGAACATCGAGGAGAGCATGGTATTTAGAATCAAAGAGAGAGAATAAGCCATCTAGCTACTAGCTATGGACCCATAGGTCTATCTAAACTACTCATGCTTCATCAGAAGGACAATAGAGTTGATGTAGAATCCCTCCGTGATCGAATCCCCCTCCAACAAGGTGCCGGAAAGGTCCCTAGATGGGATCTCACGGGTACAGAAGGTTGTGGCGGTGGAAAAGTGTTTCCGTGGATGCCTTTGGTGGTTTGGGGATATTTGGGAATGTATAGGCAAAAGAATTAGGTTAGGAGGGTCATGGGGGGGCCACAAGGGTGGGGGCGCACCCTCCATCCTTGTGGCTGCCTCGTGGCTCCTCCGACTTCATCTCCAAGTCTCATGTTTGTCTTATGGTCCAAGAAAAATCATCGTGGAAGGTTTCATTCCGTTGGACTCCCTTTGGTATTCCTTTTCTGCAAAACTCAAAAACAAGGAAAAAAAGAGGAACTGGCACTAGGCTCTAGGTTAATAGGTTAGTCCCAAAAATAATATAAAATAGCATATTAATGCATATAGAACATCCAAAATAGATAATATAATAGCATGGAACAATCAAAAATTATAGATACGTTGGAGACGTATCAAACATCCCCAAGCTTAATTCCTGCTCGTCCTCGAGTAGATAAATGATAAAAACAGAATTTTTGATGTGGAATGCGACCTAACGTATTTATCCATGTAATTTTCTTTATTGTGGCATGAATGTTCAGATCCATAAGATTCAAAACAAAAGTTTAATATTGACATAAAAACAATAATACTTCAAGCATACTAACAAGGCAATTATGTCTTCTCAAAATAACATGGCCAAAGAAAGCTTATCCCTACAAAATCATATAGTCTGGCTATGCTCCATCTTCATCACACAAAATATTCAAATCATGCACAACCCCGATGACGAGCCAAGCAATTGTTTCATACTTATGATGTTCTCAAACTTTTTCAACTTTCACGCAATACATGAGCGTGAGCCATGGACATAGCACTATAGGTGGAATCGAATATGGTGGTTGTGGAGAAGACAAAAAGAGGGAGATAGTCTCACATCAACTAGGTGTATCAACGGGCTATGGAGATGCCCATCAATAGATATCAATGTGAGTGAGTAGGGATTGCCATGCAACGGATGCATGAGAGCTATAAGTTTATGAAATCTCAAAACAAAATTAAGTGGGTGTGCATCCAACTCGCTTGCTCACGAAGACCTAGGGAAATTTGAGGAAGCCCATCATTGGAATATACAAGCCAAGTTTTATAATGAAAAATGCCCACTAGTATATGAAAGTGACAATATAGGAGACTCTCTATCATGAAGACCATGGTGCTACTTTGAAGCACAAGTGTGGTAAAAGGATAGTAACATTATCCTTTCCTCTCTTTTTTTCGTCCGGAGTCTCATCCTGACTTGTGGGGGAATCATAGTCTCCATCATCCTTTCCTCACATGGGACAATGCTCTAATAATGTAGATCATCACACTTTTATTTACTTACAACTCAAGAATTACAACTCGATACTTAGAACAAAATATGACACTATATAAATGCCTCCGGCGGTGTACCAAGATGTGCAATGAATCAAGAGTGACATGTATGAAAGAGTTATGAATGGTGGCTTTGCCACAAATACGATGTCAACTACATGATCATGCAAAGCAATATGACAACAATGATGTGTGTCATAATAAACAGAATGGTGGAAAGTTGCATGGCAATATATCTCGGAATGGCTATGGAAATGCCATAATAGGTAGGTATGGTGGCTGTTTTGAGGAAGGTATATGGTGGATGTATGGTACCGGCGGAAGTTGCGATGTACTAGAGAGGCTAGCAATGGTGGGAGGGTGAGAGTGCGTATAATCCATGGACTCAACATTAGTCATAAAGAACTCACATACTTATTGCAAAAATCTATTAGTTATAGAAATGAAGTACTACGTGCATGCTCATAGGGGGATAGATTGGTAGGAAAAGACCATCGCTCGTCCCCGACCGCCACTCATAAGGAAGATAATCAAAAAATATATCATGCTCCGACTTCATCACATAACGGTTCACCATACGTGCATGCTATGGGAATCACAAACTTTAACGCAAGTATTTCTCAAATTCACAATTACTCATTAGCATGACTCTAGTATCACCATCTTCATATCTCAAAACAATCATAAGGAATCAAACTTCTCATAGTATTCAGTGCACTTTATATGAAAGTTTTTATTATATCCCTCTTGGATACCTATCATATTAGGACTAATTTTATAACCAAAGCAAATTACCATTCTGTTTAAAGACTCTCAAAATAATATAAGTGAAGCATGAGAGTTCATCAATTGCTATAAAATAAAACCACTGCCATGCTCTAAAAAGAAATAAGTGAAGCACTAGAGCAAAATTGCCTAGCTCAAAAGATATAAGTGAAGCACATAGAGTATTCTAATAAATCACGATCCGTGCGTGTCCCTCTCAAAAGGTGTGTACAGCAAGGATGATTGTGGCAAACTAAAAAGCAAATACTCAAATCATACAAGACGCTCCAAGCAAAACACATATCATGTGGTGAATATACCGACAGACGAAGACGAAAGAGGGGATGCCTTCCGGGGCATCCCCAAGCTTAGGCTCTTGGTTGTACTTGAATATTACCTTGGGGTGCATTGGGCATCGCCAAGCTTAGGGTCTTGCCACTCCATATTCCATAGTCCATCAAATCCTTACCCAAAACTTGAAAACTTCACAACACAAAACTCAACAGAAAATCTCATAAGCTCTGTTAATATAAGAAAATAAATCACCACTTTTGGTACTGTTGTGAACTCATTATTTATTTATATTGGTGTAATATCTACTGTATTCCAACTTTTCCATGGTTCATACCCCCGATACTACCCATAGATTCATCAAAACAAGCAAACAACACATAGAAAACAGAATCTGTCAAAAATAGAACAGTCTGTAGTAATCTGTAACTCTCGAATACTTCTGTAACTCCAAAAATTCTGAAACATTAGGACAACCTGGGAAATTTCTGTACCAATCCAGTGCAAAAAGAATCAGATCAAAAGCACACTTCTGCGAATAATGAAAATTATTTTCCTGGGCACAAAATTTCTGTTTCTCAGCAAGATCAAAACAACCATCATCGTAAGCTATCCCAAAGGTCTTACTTGGCACAAACACTAAGTAAAACACAAATCCACATCTAACCAGAGGCTAGATGAATTATTTATTGCAAAAAATCTAGGAAAAATATTGGGTTTTCTCCCACAAGCGTTTTTCTTTAAAGCCGTTTTAGCTAGGCATTGAGATTTCAATGATGCTCACATGAAAGACAAGAATTGAAGCACAGAGAGCATCATAAAATATGTGACAAACACATCTAAGTCTAACATACTTCCTATGCAAGAAATGGGAATGAAATTCAAACATCTAGGCGTCGTGGCTCGGTTGGGAGCATTGAGAAACTTGGTTTTCAAATTCCTGGAAATTCAAAACTCGCCTGGAAATCATGAAACTTGGCATGGTGTCATTTCATGTCACCAACATGTTGTGGTAAAAAAATTGGCTGCATTTGGACAAGTTTTCATATAATCTTCTTGCAAACTGGAGCTTCTCTTGAGAAGACTCGTGGTTCCCAAGGGGGGACGTGTCACCTTTGTGTTCGAAACAATATACGCTGCCTCCCCCCCTTATTTTTTACAGAGGCAACATAGAACTGTATGAGTGTCATGTTAAATTTTGGAATTATTCCGGGTTCGTTTGGACTTTCTTATACTTTAATTGAATTTCTGGTCATTTAATATGCATAATTCACACTTGAACTACAAGCATATGCTCCAATGCCCCAAAGTTGGTTGAAAAACCATATGTGTGTCCTTGGGTGAATTTCTAGGTCCCATGCAAGAAATGGGAATGAAATTCAAATCTGGGCGTCGTGGCTCAGCCGGAAAGATTGAGAAACTTGTTATTTGAGTTGATGTAAATCCAAAACACGCCTGAAAATCATGAAACTTGGCATGGTGTCATGACATGGCACCAACATGCTGTGGTAAATTTTTTCATCGAATTGGGACAAGCTTTGGTATAAGCTTCTTGCAAACTGGAGCTTCTCTCAAGAAGGCTAGTGGTTCCGAGAGGAACGTGTCACCTCCATGTGCGAAATGGCATACATACACTGCCTTCTCCCGTCTTAATTTTTTTACACAGGCATATTAGACCAAACATAAGTATCATGCTAAATTTTGTAATTCTTCCGGGTTTGTTTGGCCTTTTTTATACATTAATTGAATTTCTGGTCATTTAATGTGCATAATTCAAATTTGAACTATAAGCACATGCTCTAGTGCACCAAAGTTGGTTGAAAAATCACATGTGTCCTTGGGTGAATTTCTAGGTCCCATGCAAGAAATGGGAATGAAATTCAAACATCTGGGCGTCGTGGCTTGGCCGGAAAGATTGAGAAACTTGGTTTTTAATTCATGTAAATCCAAAACACACCTGAAAATCATGAAACTTGGCATGGTGCCATGACATGGCACCAACATGTTGTAGTAAATTTTTTGGCTGAATTGGGACTAGCTTTGGTATAAGCTTCTTGCAAACCGGAGCTTCTCTCAAGAAGGCTCGTGGATCTGAGAGGGAACGTGTGCCACCTCCGTGTCTGAAACGACATACGTACTCTGCCTTCTCCCGCGTTAAACTTTTTACATGGGCAGATTAGACCAAATAGAAGTATCATGCTAAATTTTGGAATTATTCCGGGTTCGTTTGGACTTTTTTATACTTTAATTGAATTTCTGGGCATTTAATGTGCATAATTCAAATTTGAACTACAAGCACATGCTTTAGTGCACCAAAGTTGGTTGAAAAATCACATGTGTGTCCTTGGGTGAATTTCTAGGTCCCATGTAAGAAATGGGAATGAAATTCAAACATCTGGGCGTCGTGGCTCGGCCAGAAAGATTGAGAAACTTGGTTTTTTAATTCATGTAAACCCAAAACACGCCTGAAAATCATGAAACTTGGCATGGTATCATGACATGGCACCAATATGTTGCGGTAAATTTTTTGGTCGAATTGGAACAAGCTTTGGTATAAGCTTCTTGCAAACCGAAGCTTCTCTCAACAAGGCTCGTGGTTCTGAGAGGCAACGTGTCACCTCCGTGTGCGAAACGACATACGTACACTGCCTTCTTCCGCCTTAATTTTTTTACACAGGCATATTAGACCAAATAGAAGTATCGTGCTAAATTTTGGAATTATTCAGGGTTAATTTGGCCTTTTTTATACATTAATTGAATTTCTGGGCATTTAATGTGCCTAATTCAAATTTGCACTACAAGCACATGCTCCAGTGCACCGAAGTTGGTTGAAAAATCACATGTGTGTCCTTGGGTGAATTTCTAAGTCCCATGCAAGAAATGAGAATGAAATTCAAACATCTGGGCGTCATGGCTCGGCCGGAAAGATTGAGAAACTTTGTTTTTAATTCCTGTAAATCCAAAACACGCCTGAAAATTATGAAACTTGGCATGGTGTCATGACATGGCACAAACATGTTGTGGTAATTTTCTGTCCGATTTGCGAAGACGCACACATTAACAATCAACAAAGTCATTTTGGAACAAGTGTTGTCACGTTACAAATTGGAAACACAAGTATTATTGAAATCGTGGGCGTTCTACTTACCAATTACGTGTCGCCATGCGTCCCCTTTTTTTATTGGCTATAAGGTGTCGTCCAGGGTAGCTATTTGAGTACGGGGGCGTGCGATCAGACCCCTGCGTGTGCTCATCGGGAGGAGAGCCCTTTGACCTCTATCCGCCGCGCACCTCCCTCCCAACGCTAATGGCGCTCGAGCCCCTATTTCACGACATGGCTATGTCTCACTGGACTGAGATTTAAGAGAGAAAAATGAAAATCTGAAAAGAAAGTTTTGCACAGATCTTGATGATGAATATAAGGACGATGATAGTGGATAATAATTGCCTTACATATTTAGGAACATAATTAAAAAAATCCACATGTGGAACCGCCCGAAATACACAAGGGCAAAAGAAGAAGGAAGACAACGATCTGGCTCGTTGGTCTCTACTTTCTTGATGCATTGTTCCAGGCTGCCGGAACTAGTCTCCGCGGCGAGCAGCGATGAGCTCTTTCCTGTCCTCAATATGCTTCTTGAGAGCATCCACGGATTCCTCCACCAGCCTTTTGCGCTTCATGCGCAGCACGACATTCTCGTCCATAAGTTTCTCGATGATGATGCTGGTCATCTTCAACAAGGCAGTGGTCTCCTCCTGCTGCTCCGCACTTCCGACGATCTTCGCCCTCAGCAGGTCACGCTTGTCCTGGAGCTTCTCATTTCTCTCCCTAAGTTACCGGATGACATTGGTAGCCTGTTTAAACGAGGCTTTCATGTCATCATGCAACCTCGCCAGCCGGAGATCTGATCCATCTACCTATGTATGATCATATGCATGCGCCTGTAAGAGTCCTCGCCTGCCCGTGAGACATTTTCCCAGGCCACCGCAGCGCGGCCGACCAACTCTATTGCTTTCGTGGCGCGGCCGCACCATTTTGCTGCATCGACGGCGCGGTCGCACCAGTCTGCTGCATCAACGGCACGGCGGGACCTTTATGCTGCTTTGGCGGTGTGGCGGGACCTTTGTGCTGCTACGGCCGGGCGGCGGGACATGTCAAATGTTTTTTTGGTGAGGCGGGACATCTCTCATGCTTCCACTTTCATGCTCGCCTCTCCCTGGTGGCAATCTCTCTACCCAGAATTCATGCTGGCCATGGCAGACGCAAGTAAATGATGATGAATGACTTGTTTGTTTTTGTGGATGAGGAGTTGAGGAGGAATGTGCAGTCATCTTGGAGTAGTAGTATTTATAATCGAGTACTAATACACTCGTAAGTGGGAAACCGTTTAGGTTTTGATCGGTGTGAACAGGTTTACAATTTGGAATGTGACGGGACCCAGGCTCAAAATTTATCGACGGTTCTATAATTTCTAAGTGCAGCACTATTCCCGAACGGCGTGACGTGGGCATGCTTTCTCGGCCACGTACGTGGCGTTTGCACCATAGGGTGCACCTCAATAGGCAATGCCAGCACACGTCTTGTTCCAAGAACCATGCGCGCTTGTTATTACCATGCGCACACTTTTAATTAGAATGTGTGCCCATCTAGTGCAGACACATTGATCTATCTAACTGTTTTTCTTTGTTGTGGCTAATCGCAAACATTTCATCTGTGTGAAGTGTATGTCATGAATCACAGACACTTTGATCTGGCTAACCATTTATGTTATGTTGCCTAATCGCAAACAGTCAATCCTTCTGAAGCGTATGCCCTCAATCGCACACATACCTTTATCTAGCTGCATGTTTCTGTTGTTCTGCCTCATCACAAACAATTAATCTGAGCGAACTGTATGTCGTATATCGCACCCGCCTTCATCTGGCTGCTCGTTTACGTTCTTCTCCCTCATCGCAAACAGTTCATTGAGCCGAACCGTATGCCCTGCATCGCACACGCAACCAAAATCTGAACCATGTTTGATGCATCCGCCATCGCAAATATTTTGCACCTTTTTTTGACTTTTTTTTACACCACCGTTTGCGATTATTGCATCGCAGACAGTTTCATTGAAGGGTCTCTGACCATAGTGTCGCGTTAGCAGCATCATGTAGTAGTGACTATAAACACCCTTTTCATAAGAAGATAAGATTTCATTATCGTTAAAATCACATAGGTAGGGAAGGTGTTTTTTAGGGTCCTTAGAGCAACAAGTAAAATCATAAATTTCACAAAGATTCCAAGCATAACACAACGAACTGTTTATTTCATTCCATAAGAGTCTTCCTTTTTCATACAAATGGTGAGGCACAAAATGAGCATGCTCATCTAAAGATTTTCCCTCAACTAAACTAGTTGGGGTTTCAGCACGAGCACAAATAGATCGAATATGGTCCAAGTAGAAAACTTTAAGTGGATCCATATTAATAGATTTTTAGCAAGCAAAGATGCAAGCAAATAGAAGGCACATGGAAACACGAACAAAAATACATATGCAAAGAAGGCGAAGAAAGAGGCAAAGAAGAGGGCGAATCTTTTCGAAAATCGTTTTAGAAATGGCGGAGAGGAAAACGAGAGGCGAATGGCGAATAATGTAATGCAAGAGATGAGAGTTTATGATGGGTACTTCGTATGTCTTGACTTGGCATAGATCTCCCCGACAACGGCGCCAGAAATTCTTCCTGCAACTTCTTGAGCTTGCGTTGGTTTTTCCCTTGAAGAGGAAAGGGTGATGCAGCAAAGTAGATATAAGTATTTCCCTCAGTTTGAGAACCAAGGTATCAATCCAGTAGGAGACAACACACAAATCACTGAATACCTGCACAAACAATCAAACAACTTGCACCCAATGCGATAAAGGGTTTATCAATCCCTTCGCGGTTACTTGCAGATGTGAGATCTGGTAGAGATTGATAAATGATAAAGTAAATATTTTTGGTATTTTTGGTTTATAGATCAAAAAGTCAAAGATTGCAGGAATAGTAAATCAGAAACTAATATTGTAGATCGGAAACTTATATGATGGAAAATAAACCCGGGGGCCATAGGTTTCACTAGAGGCTTCTCTCAAGATAGAAAATAATATGGTGGGTGAACAAATTACTATCGAGCAATTGATAGAAAAGCGCAAAGTTATGATGATATCTAAGGCACTGATCATGAATATAGGCATCACGTCCGTGTCAAGTAGACCAAAACGATTCTGCATCTACTACTATTACTCCACACATCGACCGACTCCTGCCTGCATCTAGAGTATTAAGTTCATGAAGAACAGAGTAATGCATTAAGTAAGATGACATGATGTAGAGGAATTAACTCAAGCAATATGATGAAAACCCCATCTCTTTATCCTCGATGGCAACAATACGATACGTGCCTTGCTGCCCCTACTGTCACTGGGAAAGGACACCGCAAGATTGAACCCAAAGCTAAGCACTTCTCCCATTGCAAGAAAAACCAATTTAGTTGGCCAAACCAAACCGATAGTTCAAAGAGAATTACAAGATATCAAATCATGCATAAAAGAATTCAGAGGAGATTCAAATAATATTCATAGATAAGCTGATCATAAATCCACAATTCAACGGATCTCGGCAAACACACCGCAAAAAAGTATTACATCGAATAGATCTCCAAGAACACCGAGGAGAACATGGTATTGAGAATCAAAGAGAGAGAAGAAGCCATCTAGCTACTAGCTATGGACCCGTAGGTCTGTGGTAAACTACTCACGCTTCATCGGAAGGGCAATAGAGTTGATGTAGAAGCCCTCCATGATCGAATCCCCCTCCGGCAAGGTGCTAGAAAAGGTCCCTAGATGGGATCTCATGGGTATAGAAGGTTGTGGCGGTGGAAAAGTGTTTTCGTGGATGCCTCTAGTGGTTTGGGGATATTTGGGAATATATAGGTGAAATAATTAGGTCAGGAGGGTCACGGGCGGGGGGGGGGGGGCACAAGGGTGGGGGTGCCCCTACCCCCTGGGCGCGCCCACCACCCTTGTGGCCGCCTCGTGGATCCTTTGACTTCATCTCCAAGTCTCCTATTTTCTTCTAGTCCAAGAAAAACCATCGTGAAGGTTTCATTCTGTTTGGACTCTATTTGGTATTACTTTTCTACGAGACTCAAAGACAACGAAGAAACAGGAACTGGCACTGGGTTCTAGGTTAATAGGTTAGTCCCAAAAATAATATAAAATAGCATATTAATGCATATAGAACATCCAAAATAGATAATATAATAGCATGGAACAATCAAAAATTATAGATACGTTGGAGACATATCACCACTATCCAAAGTTTGAATCCTTTCGCCGAGGCGGAAGGATCACAGCGAGTTGGCCCGCCGCGGCCTCCCCAGGCAACGAGAATGGCTTGTGTGGCTGACTGTATGGCGGGGGTCACTACCACGGTGCTATCCCCGCCATGGCAAGCAGCACGGGAGCCACAAAATCAAGAGCCTGATGGCGTCTCTATGGCCTCTTCCGACCCTCGAGCGCGTCAAGGCCAATGGCGGGCCCCGGAGGACAGGCGGAGGGAAGGCACGCACATCATCTTCGAGCGGCGCCGTGATCACCACCGCCAGTCCAATGGATGTGATGGCCTGATGTTGACGATCCTGTGCTCGGAGATGGCGGGTGCCTGCCTTTCTAGGTTGGGTGCCCTGCCTTCTCCCGTGAGTTGTGGCAAGTTTGTTGGCCGTTTGCTCACACGTTCAAGCCAGAGATACCCGAGAAGTATGATGGGAAACTGAACCGGCCAGAGTTCTTGAGCATCTAAACCATTGTTTTTCAAGTTGTCGGGGGAAGAGATGAGAAGGTGTTTGCCAACTACTTCCTTTTTGCACTCAAGTCAAATGTGAGGTCTTGGCTGATGCACCTGCCAAAGAACTCCATTTCGACCTGGGCTGACCTATGCCATGAGTTCATTGGTGCCTTCACGGGCGGCCACCAAGAACCAGGGCGGCCCAGCGACTTGTAGCTCCTCCAGCAGAAATAAGGAGAGACTCTACAAAAGTACTTGCAGAGATTCAGCCGATTCCACAGAAACATCCCAGACATCCACCCGACATCAGTGATATCTACCTTCCAGTCAGATGTGCACAACCGCATGATACGCTCCAAGATGAACGTTCGGTTGCCCAAGACTGTGAAGGAGCTTTACACCTTAGCAGACAAGTGTGATCGGGTGGAGGAGGGGAGAAAACTTCCTGGAGAGGAAGATTGCATCAACATCGACTCAGAGGATGACGACGAGACCACCAGTCAAAAGAAGAAGAACAAGAAGCGCAAAGATAAGATGGTGATGATCATTGAGGGATTAGGCATGCCTAGTACCGGTAAGAAGGTTAAGGCTGAATCCCCCGGCAAGGAGGCTGTCGCGTGTGCTGACTACCGGGAGGCTGCGGCTGCCTAGAAATCTGG
Source organism: Triticum dicoccoides (assembly GCF_002162155.2). Lineage (NCBI taxonomy): Eukaryota > Viridiplantae > Streptophyta > Magnoliopsida > Poales > Poaceae > Triticum > Triticum dicoccoides. Next base: position 366,736,140 of record NC_041393.1, on the reverse strand, counting down.
GAAAAGTGATGGACCATACTACAAGATTCATCGGACCAAAGGCCATGATCTCCAGGAGTGTCATCAAGTTGAGAAACTCGCCAATAGGCAAAGGGCTGAGTATGAGAAGCGTGATAAAGAAAAGAGTCAGAATGGTACCGGCGGGAAGGGCGGGGCGGTGAAGCAAATCGCCCTGGCAAGGCTCCTCAGAACCAAGGGAAACCCGCCTGGGGCTGAGAGAAAGAGGATTGCAATGATGAAAGTGATGGAGGGAATGAAGAGGAAACCAGCAAGCAGGAATTCCAGAAGGCCACTAGTGCCCTGTGTATTGATGACGGTGCATCTTTGCACTCCTCTCACCGCCAACTTCAATAGTGGGCGCGTGAAATCGATGCCATGGAGCCAGCGGTAGATTCTGGGAAGCCGCTCAAGTGGTCACGCAATCCCATCATCTTTGATGAAGAGGATCACCCCGACCGCTTCACTGTGGTTGGGTGCTTGCCGTTGTTGGTCTCACCAACAATCCGCAACCTCAAAGTCACAAAGATGTTGGTTGACGGCGAGGCCGGGTTGAATATGATTTCCCCAAAAGTTATCAGGAAACTCCAGATAGCAGAGGAAGAGCTTAAGGCCACTGGCATATTTCAAGGATTCAATCTCGGTAGGAGTCATCCTAAGGGAAAGATCACGTTGCCAGTGACATTCGGAGGAGAGTTGAACTACCAGGTTGAGAAGGTTGTGTTTGATGTGGTCGACCTCCCCCTGCCGTACAACGGAATCCTTGGGCATCCGGATTTGGCCAAGTTGATGGTGGCATCACACTATGCCTACAACACCTTGAAGATGTCAGGGCCGATGAGCGTCATTTCCACTCCGTCAGACAAGAAAGACGCAATTATTTGCACGGATAAGATGTGCCGGGACGCGGTCACGGCAGAGGCTGCTGAGGCCACAGTTCCCACCAAGGAAAGAGAAGGGAATGAGAAGGCTAGTAGGAGCAGCGGCAAGGAATCCGGGAAGCGTACCTCTTCAGAGTGCACCACACCTGTTGATGACATGCCGGAGAGTTCCAACAACAAGAAATCCAAGGCTGCTGCACCCCAAGTGAAAAAGGTCCCGGCAAGGCTGGCTGGCGCTGATGATACTTTCACTATCAGTGCCACCCTTGATGACAAATAGGAAAGTGCGCCCGTTGCCTTCCTGCGAGCGAATATTGATGTGTTTGCCTACCATCCATCTAATATCCCCGGTGTTCCAAGGGAGGTAATCGAGCACCACCTTGTTGTCTGCCCACATGCCCAACCCGTCAAGCAGAAAGTTCGGAAGCAGGCCTTGGAGCGGAGCGGTTCATTGCTAAGGAGATCCAGAAACTTGAGGTAACTAGTTTGGTCAGAGGACTGCTACATCCAACATGGTTAGCAAACCCAGTGTTGTGCACAAGGCTAATGGGAAATGGAGGCTTTGCATAGATTTCACGGATCTGAACAAGGCATGCCCGAAGGACCAATTCCCCTTGCCGCGCATTGATCAGATTATGGATTCCACTTTCGAAGTGTGATTTGCTCTCATTTTTGGATGCATACTCTGGATACCATCAGATCTTTATGTCCAACGAAGATGAAGAAAAGACCTCATTCGTCACCCCATGTGGCACGTACTGCTTTGTGTGCATGCCTTTCGGGATGAAGAGCGTCGAGTCCACTTTTGCAAAAGCGGTGTAGATTGGGTTGGAACCACAGTTGCATACGAACATTGAAGCTTATATGGATGATATTGTGGTCAAGACCAAGGACAGATCAACCCTCATCCATGATTTAGAAGAGACATTTGCTAATCTGCGTAAGGTCAACTTGAAGCTGAACCCGGAGAAGTGTGTGTTTGGTGTTCCCTCCAGCAAGCTACTTGGTTTCTTCGTGTCCCACCATGGGATCGAGGCCAACCCAGATAAGATCAAGGCCATCAAGAAGATTTAGGCAAGATAGTTAAGGATGTGAGGTGTCTGACAGGAAGCGTTGTCACGCTTAGCGGGTTCCTCTCTAAGTCTGTCGAGCACGCCTTATCGTTCTTCAAGATTTTTAAGAAGGTAGGACCCATGAAGTGGACCCCGGAAGCAGACACAGCGCTGCAAGATTTGAAAACCTAGTTATCCTCTGTGCCCACTTTGGTTGCACCCAAACCACAAGAGTCGCTGTTGCTATATCTGGCAGCAACTAATCAAGTGGTTAGCGCATCCTTAGTGGCGCAGCAAGAAGTGGAGGAGACAATAGCCTTAACAAGTGTCTCGCTAAGGGGAGAGAGAGAGAGAACAACCCGACAAGGCCAGATGTGGATCTGGACAAAGAGGAGCACGGCATCGGAGGCAACCCCAAGGACGCGGCAAGGAAGAAGGTGGTGCAGCTTCGCCAGCTCCCTGTTGCAGGGGGCTAGATCCAGGTTTTCTAGTGTGCAAAAGTTGATTTTTGGCCTTGTCATGGCCTCAAGGAAACTACGCCACTACTTCCAAGCCCATGAGATCATGGTTGTCACCCGCTTCTCATTGCAAAGGATACTCCGAAATCCAGAGGCTACCGGTAGGATAGTGGAATGGGCATTGGAGTTATCCATCTTTTGCATGAAGTTTGAGAGCGCATCAATGATTCAGAGCAGGGAATTGGCAGAGTTTATTGTAGAATGGACGCCAACCCCTGATGAAGAAGTGCTGGAAACAGTTATCTCCGGCAAGGAAGCACCCCAAGAATGGATCATGTATTTCGATGGTGCATTTTCCCTACAAGGTGCAAGGGATGGTGTTCTTCTTGTTGCTCCCACTGGAGAGCACATGATGTATGTCATCTAGATGCATTTTCCCCAGGAGAAGGTGACCAACAACATGGCAGAGTATGAAGGGCTCCTTGTCGGGCTCAGTATTGCCACAGAATTGGGGATCAAGAAGTTGATCGTTCGAGGAGATTCACAACTTGTGGTGAGATGAGTCAACAAGGATTACCAAAGTCTATTGATGGAGTCAAGTGAAAAGATTGGAGGAGCACTTTGATGGATTGCAAACAGAGCACGTACCCCATGTGAAAAATAGCATTGTTGATCATCTATCAAAGTGCGCTGCACAAAAGCTTCCTGTGGAACCAGGAACTTTTGTTCTCCATCTTACTCAGCCCTCCGTATCCCCGACAACAATGACCCAAAAGAGGAGGAAATTGGACTCCGGTAAGCCTCTCCCGGTAGAGCCTCTCGGGGCTCCTAGCAGGGACCCTGCCGGAAACAACTCCCCTTCAATTGCCAGGCTGCACCCTCCTACCGGGCCTCTGGTTCCCGTGGTCGAGGGATGTGCTCCCACGAATGAGGAGGTGCCGCTAGTCCTCATTGCCGAGCTCCAATCTCCAACTTGGGCAAGGCACATAGTCCATTTCCTCCAAACCGGAGAACTTCCCGAAGAGCAAGAAGAAGCTGAAAAGTATCCCTGAGGGCCAGTATGTATCAGTTTGTCGATGACACACTATACAGAAGAAGGCCCAATGGTGTGAAAATGAAGTGCATTTGCCGAGAATAAGGAAAGGTAATGCTGGCAGAAATACACAAAGGCATGTGCGGCTCCCATATTGGATCAAGGGCTTTGGTTGGGAAAGCATTCCAGCAAGGATTCTATTGGCCCACAGCCATCCAAGATGCGGTCGAGCTAGTCACCATGTGTGAAGCCTGTCAGTTCCATTCCAAGAATATCCATCTGCCTACCCAAGCTCTTTAGACAATCCCTTTGTCATGGTCGTTTTTGGTCTGGGGGCTCGATATCCCCGACCCTTCCTCCGAGCTGTCGGGGGCTTTGAATTCTTGTTCATTGCAATCAAAAAGTTTACAAAGTGGACGAAAGTAGATGCCGTGAGGAAGGTGACTGCTCAGATAGCTATCAAGTTCTTCAAAGGATTGGTGTGCCGCTTCGAGGTCCCACTACTAGGGAAAAGCCTATACACAGAATCTTACCAGCAGCGCTCCTCAAAATACAACGCTACTGCTATTTAGCAGCAGCGCGTGATAGCAAAACGCGCTGCTGAAAGGAAAATAGCATTAGAGCGTCCACACCAAACTGCGCTACTGCACTAATTGCCATGACCTCGCAACCCAGCTAGTTATAGCAGTAGCGCCCTATACAAAACCGCGCTACTACTATAGAAGTTAGCAGCAGTGCGCTTCTAAGAAAATCGCTACTGCTAAGATCATCCCACAAGTTTAGTCCCACCTCGCTCCGCAAACAGAGTGTTTACCACCTTAAATATGTTACTTCTGAAACTATCACAACCAGTTGGTCTTCATTGAACTCTATGTGTAGAATTTGTGGCCGCAATATGAGTCCTCTCCGGTTCCTACCGGAGAGGACTCATATTGACAATTCAGATTATACACAAAAAGATCATTGATGGCCAATGTATTTTTGCATTGATGTATTTTTGTATACTTACACTTAGCAGTAGCGCTTTATATGGAAAGCGCTACTGCTATTCAGATTAGCTATAGCGCGTTTTGGCAAATGCGCTACAACTATCCCTACCTTATCCCCACGTGCACGACCGGCCCTCTCTCTCACTCACACTCTCACTCTCGCCCGTGCGCCCATAACCGTCGTCGTGCGTCACTACCGCCGTCGCCTTCGTCCGTCCGCCGCCGACGTACTCCCCTCCTTCCGTCCCTCCTCCCTCCTCGTCGCACATCCTCCCTCCGCCTGCGGCCGCCCCTCCCTCCTACGCCACCACCCTCCTCCCTCCGCCTGCGGCCGCCCCTCCTCCCTCCTCCACCGGCAGCCCTCCTCCCACCGCCCTCGACCTCACCGCCGCTACCCGAGCCCACCCAGCACTGCCGCCTCCCGATCCCGATTAATAGTAGTTGTAGTTCTAGTTGTAGTTGTAGTTGTAGTTGTAGTTGTAGTTGAACTAGTTTAGTTGTAGTTGAACTAGTTTAGTTGTAGTTGTAGTTGAACTACTTTAGTTGTAGTTGTAGTTGTAGTTGTAGTTGTAGTTGTAGTTGTAGTTGTAGTTGTAGTTGTAGTTGAACTACTTTAGTTGTAGTTGAACTAGTTTAGTAAGTAAATTAATAAACTAGTTGAACTAGTTGAATTAATAGAACTAATGTATTTTTAGTAAGATAATTAATATAACTAGTTGAACTACTTTATTTTTAGAAAGAAATAGTTTTTTTTCTATTTATAGCAAGTTTATATTTAGTAAGAACTAGTTGAAATAATAAAACTAGTTGAACATGTCATATTTGTTGTTATTTTTTAGTTTAAGCAATTATTCGAGATGTATTAGTGATAACTTATACGGTTTTTGCTTTTGCAGAAATCAAGGAGCCCTCCATCATCCCCGTCGTCGTCCCCATCACCGACCCCCTCCGACATCGAGGTGAGACCAGCCAAATATCCATGTATATATTGTGTTGCTCAAATAGGATATGTGGTTGCCCAAGTGGCCGTTCATGTTCAGTTTACACCTCCGAGTGGCCTATGTTTTGCCGGAGTGTTGATTAATTTCCATTCCGGCAAATTTCAGGCGCTTGATATGTCCTTTTTTAGCAAAGGTCATGCCGGATTTTTCCGTGAATTCTGGCATGACTTGTGCTAGAATATGTACAAGTTTAATCTTTGAGTTATGAACGTAGGAAATGTTGTACTCGGACGACGACAGTCTACCGGGGGAGTGCAGCTGGTGCAACGACGATCGAGGTATGTGCGACAGGTTCGTTGAGCTGGATGAAGATCGGCGCTTCAGCATTAAGCTCGAGGAGACCTTCGATGTTGAAATGGTACGCAACAACGATAAGTATTTTTTTCGTAATTAAGCATGACTTCAACTATTTCAACGTCTAATTTTCATCTTTTACAATTCGACTAGCTTATCCCATGCCATGCAAGACGCTATGTCTTGGAGAGGATGGGTTTTGAAGACCATGAAAATTTTGACAAAGAAAATACACCTAAGGACCCATCATGATATAGATTTTGAAGTAAATCTGTGCAATGCTCAGAGCGTAACCCATTTTGGTTGCCAAAATTGGGAAGCACTTTGCAAAATGTATGGTTTTTATGAGGGTATGATTGTCACCATGGATCTTGGTGATCCTGACATCGAGCAAGACAATATGGACATTTGGGTCCTTGTTGATACGCTTCCGATTGTACCGCTATGTGAGTTTCTCAAACATAGTTATTAACTAATTTATATTGTTTATTTCAAAATAGTTGACAACTTATTTCCATTGACATCTTATTTTGATTCTTCAAAGACTGTGCGGAAGATGGTAGACAAAACCCACTACACCGATGGCTTCAAATGAACTTATAAGGAGAAAAATCATCTGATCGCATTTTGTACTCTTCTTGAGGATTACAATAACTATTATCGAACTCCTCCAAATTATGGTGAATACGTGCCACTAGTGCACGTGTTGAACCACGATAACTTCTCTGGAGATACCCTGGTAAGATTTTTTACTATTACGACATCTGTGCATCTTTTCATACTTCTAAAACTAGTACATCATTGCTAAATACGAAGTTATTACTATGTTTTTCAACAGAAACTCCCGATGGATTGTGTGCCTCATCTGATGTATCTGAATGGTCGCCTTACAGTTCTGAACATACTGCCAGGTAAATCTAGGGAGCTCACCTATGCATATCGGATTTCTAAAACCGGTGAACACATGTTCATCAAAGAATGGAAGAAATGTATGGACATTCGCAAGGAGGTTCTTGGAAGTAACATTCAGCAAAAGGCAAGAATTGGAGACAGGCTAATCTCCATTCTCCATAATGGAGAGTCAGGGGCTATCTTGTTTTTTGCTATTTTACCTTAGAAAATGTAGTAGGTCTTAATCGAATGTAGTAGGTCCTATGAGGTACAATATGTTTATTATGTGGTAATGTGTTAGAGTTGATAATGAGGAGTACTTGTGATTACGACTAGTGACCAATTTTCTAAGTTGATCTTGAGGAGGTGTTATATGACAATGATGTATTATGATGATAAGTTGTTAATGATATGATGATGATGATGATATTATTATATCATTGGGTGAAAGAACCGCGGATTAGTTTCAAGTGGATGGACATCCATCCACTTGAAACTAGTCCACGGTTCTTTCACCTCGTGATGTAATAACTCATTATGATGTAAAAACGTCCATCCACTTGAAACTAGTCCACGGTTCTTTCACCTCGTGATGTAATAACTCATTATGATGTAAAAACAATCTCTAAATTCCTGTTGTATGAAAACTTGTGTAAAGGTGTATGAATACAACATGAAATAAAAAAGAAATAAAATACTAAATAATAGTAGTAGCGCGGGCAAGGAGAAGCGCTACTACCAATTACCAGTAGCGCTCTTCCGTAGAAGCGCTACTACTAAGTCAATTTAGCAGTAGCGTGGGTCTAGGCACGCTATTGCTAAGCTTTAGCTGTAGCGCCTTATCAGTAGTGCTCCTGCCCGCGCTATTGATAGGCCTAAAACCCGCTCTGCTTCTAGGCTTTTCTCTAGTAGTGTCCCTGCCAGGATCATCACCGACAACGACCCCAGTTCATGAGCCGCGCCTTCATGCAATATGTTCATGCACTTGGAAGCAAGATCTCATTTTCCTTTGTTGGACATCCCAGAAGCAATGGACAAGGTGAGGGGGCGAACGCCAAAGTGCTACGGGGACTTAAGACAAGAACATTTGATAAGCTGCAGAAGTGGAGCAGGCGATGGATCAATGAGTTACCGGTGGTTCTTTGGTCCCTCAGAACGACACCAAATCGAGCTACCGGGCAGACTCCCTTCTCCCTAGTCTATGGGGCAGAAGCAGTTATCCCCCCACGGAACTTATTTATGGGACACCTCGAGTACTTGCCTACGATGAAGTAGCGTAGGAACAACACCGGCGTGACGACGCTGTGCTTCTCGAGGAGAACTGTCTCTGGGATGCTATGCATGTTGCATGCTACCAGCAAGCCCTGCATCGCTATCACAGCCGTGGGGTTCATGCCCGGTGTTTTGAGGAAGGCAACCTTGTCCTTAGGCGCGTTCAGTCCGCCAAGGGTACAAACAAGTTGACGCAGAAGTGGGAAGGCGCTTACTGGGTAGTACAAGTCACCAGACCTGGCGCAGTCCGTCTGGAGACCGGAGATGGCATTCAATTGCAAAACTCATGGAATATTGAGCATCTCCGCAAGTTCTACCCATAAGGCGCAGCTATCGGGCCCTGTCCGGCAGCCACCCTTTTGTACAGGCCTGGCCTCAGTTGCATGTAACCCCTTGTACAAAGCCAGACGCAGACCCTGAGTAATAGAGAAATAAATGAAATGCTGGGGGGCCAACAGGTTGCATGCATGCATAAGCATATCATGAGCATCGCATGTTCATGTAGATAAGATCACATATGGCATCATTTTCATCTGCATAAACTACAGGCTCCTGGCGTGGATTCAGTCCCCAAGAGGAGATGAGAAGACGAGTCAGCACTGCGGTCTCCGGCAAGCCAAACAGATAAGTTCTTCCTCTTATCCATGTGTGTTCTATAAGTAAGGTCTTGTGCATGAGAAAACCCCACCACTCTTTGAAACTTAGGTGCTCCCACCCTTCGACTCGAACATTGCTTTGGTCAGGGTGGTCGCGGTGGCCTTTGATGGAAAAGGACTGGTGGGGGGCTAGTTCCTCTTTATGATTTTTGCCCGGTAGGCCTAACTCCTCGGCAACAAAACAGAGGGTACTGGAAGGATAGCCTACCGGGGGAACTCGTTTACTTAAAAATTTAGAGGCATCCCACCTCTGCATGGACGTATACATGCACGAGACCCCGGCAAGGTTTATCTTTTTCATTAATATGCTGATCAAACAAGTACAGACCTTACAGGACACAAACATGGACTCAAGAGATTACATTATTTAAACTAAAATTTGGCAAGTGCCTATAGGCTTAAGATTCAAAAAAGATAAGTGCCCCGTAAACTCCTCTCCTTGTCCCTCTTATCCCAGGTAGGGCGGTGGGAAGAGAAGGGGACATGAGCATCCCCAAGCAGGAGCCCACCCCGGTCTCGTCATGGCCTGCCAGGTGCAGCCTGGCGAGATCGGGAATGGCGAGGTTGCGAAGGAGGAGGGTGGAAGGAGCAGCTCGACGGTGCCCTGGTCACCACCTCCGGGATAAGTCAGAATCCCTGGCACGAGCACCGACTGGGAGGGCTGTTACGTCTAGAGGTTGCATTGGTTTTCATTGAACAGGAAAGGGTGATGCAACAAAGTAGCGTAAGTATTTCCCTCAGTTTTTGAGAACCAAGGTATCAATCCAGTAGGAGGCTCCTCAAAAGTCCCACGCACCTACACAAACAAACAAAGAACTCGCAACCAACACAATAAAGGGGTTGTCAATCCCTTCACGGCCACTTGTGAAAGTGAGGTCTAATAGAGATAGTATGATAAGATAAATATATTTTTGGTATTTTATAATATAGATGCAAAAATTAAAGATGCAAATAAAAGTATATTGAAAGCTTATATGATAAAAGATAGACCTGGGGGCCATAGGTTTCACTAGTGGCTTCTCTCAAGATAGCACAAGTATTGCGGTGGGTGAACAAATTACTGTCGAGCAATTGATAGAAAAGTGAATAATTATGAGATTATCTAGGCATGATCATGTATATAGGAATCACGTCCGTGACAAGTAGACCGACTCCTGCCTGCATCTACTACTATTACTCCACACATCGACCGCTATCCAGCATGCATCTAGAGTATTAAGTTCATAAGAACAGAGTAACGCATTAAGAAAGATGACATGATGTAGAGGGATAAACTCATGCAATATGATATAAACCCCATCTTTTTATCCTCGATGGCAACAATACAATACGTGCCTTGCAACCCTTTTTGTCACTGGGTAAGGACACCGCAAGATTGAACCCAAAGCTAAGCACTTCTCCCATGGCAAGAAAGATCAATCTAGTAGGCCAAACCAAACTGATAATTCGAAGAGACTTGCGAAGATAACTCAATCATACATAAAAGAATTCAGAAAAGATTCAAATATTTCTCATAGATAAACTTGATCATAAACCCACAATTCATCGGATCTCGACAAACACACCGCAAAAAGAGTTTACATCGAATAGATCTCCACAAGATAGGGGGAGAACATTGTATTGAGATCCAAAAAGAGAGAAGAAGCCATCTAGCTAATAACTATGGACCCGAAGGTCTATGGTAAACTACTCACAACTCATTGGAGGGGCTATGGTGTTGATGTAGAAGCCCTCCGTGGTCGATCCCCCCTCCGGCGGAGCGCCGGCGAAGGCTCCAAGATGGGATCTCGCGGATACAGAAGGTTACGACGGTGGAAGTTGTTTTTCGTTGGCTCCTTGGATGTTTTCAGGGTACGTGGGTATATATAGGAGGAAGAAGTATGTCGGTGGCCGCTCGTGGGGCCCAGGAAACAGGGGGCGCGCCCAGGAGGGGTGGGCGCGCCCTCCTATCTCCTGGCCGCCTTGTTCGCTTCTTGACTTGCACTCCAAGTTCTCCAGATCATGTTCGTTCCAAAAATCATGCTCCCGAAGGTTTCATTCTGTTTGGACTCGGTTTGATATTCCTTTTCTTCGAAATACTGGAATAGGCAAAAAAACGCAATACGGGTTGGGCCTCTGGTTAGTAGGTTAGTCCCAAAAATGATATAAATGTGTAAAATAAAGCCCATAAACATCCGAAAGGGGTAATATAATAGCATGGAACAATCAAAAATTATAGATACGTTGGAGACGTATCAAGGGCCGTCAGAGCTCAGCTGGAAGACTTCTGGAGGAGGCGAAGGCACCAAGAGAGCGGCCCCCTCCCCGGTGACCGGGAGGCCGGTGATGATAGTGCTGGGGATGGGAGGGGAAGAACGGAAAGACGAGGCATCATGTCACCAGTACGAGACGAATGCGTCGGTGCCAAAGGAAGGGCAGTGCTGGGATTACCAACAACCCCGAGCCCTGCGCCCCGGACGGGCGTCGAAGACTCCAAGAACCTGGTCGCCAGGCCGACAAGCTGCAATAGCTCATGGCGGGGTACCATGCTCCCTGATACTTCTCCAATGTATCTATAATTTTTTGATTGTTCCATGTTGTTATATTATCATTCTTGGATGTTTTACAATCATTTTACATCATTTTTTGGTTCTAACCTATTGACATAGTGCCCAGTGCCAGTTTCTGTGTTCTCCTTGTTTTTTACATCGTAGGAAATCAATACCAAATGGAGTCCAAACGCAGTGAAACTTTTTATGGATTATTTCTGGACTAGAAGACACAAGATGGGCCAAAGAAGTACCAGAGGGGTGCCCGTGGGGGGCACAAGCCACAAGGGTTATGCCCACCTCGGTGGCCTCCCACACCGCCTCTTTGCTCTATAAATTCCCCAAATTCCAGAAACCCTAGGGGAGTCGACGAAAATCAATTCCAGCCGCCGCAAGTTCCAGAACCACCATATCCAATCTAAACACCATCACAGAGGGTTTCATCATGTCCATTGCTGCCTCTCAATGATGCGTGAGTAGTTCATTGTAGACCTATGGGTCCGTAGTTAGTATCTAGATGGCTTCCTCTCTCTCTATCTCTTGATTCTCAATACAATGGTCTCTTGGAGATCCATATGATGTAACTCTTTTTGCCATGTGTTTGTTGGGATCCAACGAACTTTGAGTTTATGATCAGATCTATGTTTTTATCCATGAAAGTTATTTGACTCTTCTTTGATCTCTTATATGCATGATTTCTTATAGCCTCGTATTTCTTATCCGATATTTGGGTTTTGTTTGGCCAACTTGATCTATTTATCTTGCAATCAGAGAGGTGCTTTGTGATGGGTTCGATTTTATGGTGCTTGATCCTAGTGACAGAAGGGGAAACGACGTGTCTGTATCATTGCTATTAAGGATAACAAGATGGAGTCTATTTCTACATAAATAGATCTTGTCTACATCATGTCATCGTTCTTATTGCATTACTCCATTTTCCCACGAAATTAGTTGTAACATCCCAAATTTTCAATTTGGAATGTTATACATTAGATCATCAATGCATATCATATTTTATTTACTTTTGGGTTTTGATCCTAGAAATTCTACGCAACTCAAGGACCCACGGAGAGAGTTGGGGATTTCGTTATTTGCATATTTGAGTTTTTCTCAAATTTTGGGAATAGGATCATTTGATTTATTTATTTTATCATCAATTATTTCTATTACAAAAATATGAGAGAGGGAATAAAATGACTTTCCCAAAATAAAGAAATATTGAGGATTTAATAATAAAATCAAATAAAATTTTATTTCGGAGTTTTTCGCTATTTTATTTGAATTTAGGAAAAATATGTGTTTTTCAAAATTGCATTTAGGCCCCAAATAAATGTTCATCTTGTCGGGCTTGATTTTAGAAGTCCGAGAAAATTTATTTCGGGATCTTTGGAGTCCGTTTAGTATTTATTTTTATTTCTTTTCTGAGCGTAATTATTTTAAAAAAAACGTGAACCGCCTTCGGGCCGTACCCGAGCGGGACACCACCCGGGGGCAGCCTTTAAATAGCGCCCTAGCCCGAGCCGCCCTAGCCCGGCCCGCGCCAAACCCTAGTCGCGCCGCCTCGAGCCTCGCGCCAGCCGCCGCCGCCGCCGCCGCCGGAGCCGCCCGAGGTGCCTCGATTTCCGCGCCGCCGGTTTTCTTGAAAAACCATTCGGTTTTTCCGTCGGTTTTTCGACGGTTTTTTTTAGTTTCCGTTTTTTATCGGTTTATTTATTTTTTCGGTTTAGTTTAATTAGCGAGCGTTCGCTCGTTCGTTCGTTTTACCGAACGTGTTCATCGTTTAGATCTGGGAAACGAACGTTCGTTCGTTAACCCGTTCGTCGGTTTTCTTTTTCTCGGATTTTCCGCGGTTATTTTCTGATCGCGATTTCTGATCTGATTTTAGTTTTAGTATAACTTCTCGCTCGTTTATCGGAATCAAGCGATTCAAGCGCTTGGAGTTTCGTCTCGAAACTCTCTATCCGTTTAATCAACTTGAACAAGTTTTTGCTACTATAAAAATTGACTTAGATCCAAATTAGTAGAATGAAGTTGTTTTTCTTCGCCGTTCGACTTTTGTATCTTCGTTCGATTTGATTCTTTTTGCAAACCGGAGTTCTTAAGTTGGACTTTCTGGTTAGATCTCTTGTTTGAGTTTTACCTGTGCATTAGATGAGTACTTATTGTATGCTTGTTTGTTTGTCTGTGATAGAATACCCGGAGTGCGACGCCTGTTACTTCGAATCTCTAGGTTTTGCGGATCATCAGCAAGGCAAGTAACACTTTGATCATACCTCTTTTACTACCCAGTTTTATTGCATTAGATCAATCCTCAAACAATGCATGATTAGGATCTAATTAAACTGTGGGATGGGAAGTAGCTGAGGTAGTACCTATTGCCTATTTTAATATCAAACCTTTGGGAGTTACTTCTACGTTTGCTTATTATGCCATGCTATGCTAGTAGACGTGGATTGGGTGAGTGATATCCATGACAGATGTGAGTTTTGTTAAATTAATGGTTTATCTAAGGCGGCAACTTAAATACACATCTGGGTGGATTGAGGCACCTGGGTTTCCAGGACCTGCCTGTTTCTTTCGGACCGACACCCAGGCTCAAAGGGATCATGAGATTATTCATGCTAGAAACTTATGTGTGCAGCCACAAGCCATTATGGGCTCTGGCATAGTTGATTAAGTCGTGCGAACTCTTACAGGGTAGACTAGCAGATGTAGGGGAAAGTAGGTGTACCGGTCTATCCATCGTAAGGTGCTAGCGCTTCTGAAAGACTATGTCTCGGTCATCCGTTTCTCAAACACCATGTAGTGCGAGAAATCCAACAGAGGCGATCGAGTCTTGTGGGGAAAAGTGCGCAAACCTCTGCAGAGTGTACAAACTAATCATGATTAGCTGTGTCCCTGGTTATGGACGTTTTGAGTATCTAGTACTTGGATATCATGTGAATCTCATCATGTTACTTTAAATTAATGATGTTGGGTTTTAATGATGATTACTTTTAATTGGGATTGAGAATGTTGTCAACCATTCTCAATGTTTAACAACTACCATGATAGTTAAATTAAATTTATTCCTTTGCAGTAGGGAAAAATTGGCTTTACGCAAAACTGTAACCATAGAGCTTTCCACCAGCCAAATATGCATGTAGTATAGCTTATTCTTTCATTACTCTCTATGTGTTACATTGCCAACATATTCCATGTGCTGACCCGTTTCGGGCTGCAACGTTCATGTTGCAGACTTTTCAGACGACGAGTAAGGTGCCTTTAGGCCGTGGTCCTATACTCAGTGATGCCGTTGGAGTTGATGGACTCATTTATCTTCCAAGCCTTCCGCTGTTATCGTTATTAGATGGCCTTAAGCCATTTTTATTGTAATAAGTTCTCTTTGGAGACATTCGATGTAATAAGTGTGTGATTGCTACTCTGTTATAAATCCTTCAAGTACTGTGCGTGTCAGCATTACTGATCCAGGGATGACACTGATGCACAGAGATCAGACCGCCTGAGGTCTGGTTGCTACAAAGATGGTATCAGAGCACACGTTGACTGTAGGACACGACCACTAAGAAAAAGCCCTAGAATGCTACTCTCTTCTCATTTCTGACTCCTCATCTTTTCTATTCTTTAGGATGGCGGATGCAAGGATCATGTTCATGCAACCGGATGAAGATACACCCTTTGGACGACACCTGAAGGAAGTCACCAAGTACTTGAAGATCGGAGTACCAAGCTTCACCGGAACCTACAACGCCACTTTACCTGAAGAGGAGCGCTGGATGATTCAAGTTCAAATTTCAGGAAGGACGTTCATGCCCGTCACTGAGACCATAGAGTTTTCCTTTGATGCACCGACATGGAACCTAGGAAAGAGCATGGCTGCCCACATTACCATGGGACGTAATGGAGAAGTCTATCACAAGGAACTTAAGGATACTATCTACCAGATTTGTGGGCGCCGAGATGAGCAATGGGAGATGATCAGCACCCGGAAGGACCGCTCAATTGCAGCTTTCATCCAGGAGTTGAACCAGCACATTCGATGCCAGCAGAACCAAATGTGCATAGGGATGATGGATCTGAAGAAGGCCATGGTCAAAATCACGGAACTGGAGGAGGAACTCAAGTCTACACGTGATGGATACGAGGAGGAAATGGCAACACTAGTTGAGAAGAACGATGATCTGAAGAAGAAGCTGAAAGTCTTTATGGGATTTCCTGCAACAGGAGGAGAAGATGAAGATTTCACATGCCCAGAAAACTTCATCATCATTGACGACACCGACTTGGACCCAGATGATAGTGATGATGATTATGTTGATGAAGCTGGAGCAGATATCATGGAGTCTTCAACGAAGCAGTTTTTCTAGTCGACTACCATAACAGTAGTAGTGTTCCACCATGTATCTAGTATAGTCCACACACCTTTTTGCGTTAGTTCTAGACCGATTGTATGCCCTTGTTTGATTGAATGAAGTGATTTTGTGTGCTTTTGTCTCATGAGCATTTGGGTAGTGTTTTCTCTTTAGACCTCATTCTATTCTTGATTCTCATCTTTTCTAAAAACCCCATATGCCTCCGAGACGTGACAATGGATTTCCACCGGAGCTCACCCAGTTGATCCAGCAGCAGAATGCATTAATGCAGATATTAGTCCAGAATCAGAATCAGGGGAACAGCAACAACAACAATCTGCCACCGCCGCCACGTGTTGATCACTTAACCTGTTTTCTTAGGCTGAATCCGCCGGTGTTCTCCAGTAGCACCGAGCCGATAGTAGCAGATGATTGGCTCCGCAAGATAGGGGGGGAGTTGACCACTGCAGGTTGCACAGATGCGGAGAAGGTGCGATTTGCCGCACACCAGCTTGATGGACCCGCCGCAGCATGGTGGGAGAATTTTACAGCCACTTACCCGGTAGACACTGTCACATGGGATTAGTTTCAGCAAGCGTTCCGTACTGCCCATGTTTTAGCAGGAGCTATGGCCATGAAGAAGCATGAGTTTCGCAACTTGCGCCAAGGAGGACAAACAGTTGGCCAGTATGTGGATGACTTTAGTAAACTAGCACGTTATGCCCCAGATGACGTTGCTACGGATGCAGCTAAGCAGGAAAAGTTTCTGGAAGGGCTGAATGATGAGCTGAGCATGCAGTTGATGGTGGCAAATTTCAAAAACTACCAGGAGTTGGTAGATCGTGCTCTTATGATTGAAGGGAAGCAGCAGCAGATTGAAAACCGCAAGCGGAAGTATGGACAGGGAAAGTACAACTCTTGAGGTCAACAGAAGCCCCGTCTTACCCCTAAACCGGGAGTGTTCATTTTCAGCATACCCATGGAGGAGGTAGCTCGCACAACCATAATGGCCCCAAAAATGGTAATGGGAATGGAGGAAGCAACGGCCAGAATTGTACCACCCCAGCAACCCCAGCCAAGAGAGACCTGAGCCAAATCACCTGTTATAAGTGTTCAAAGACTGGACATTATGCCAATGAATGTCCTGAAGGCCAGAATGGCAATTCAAGCTCTGGAAAGAAGTCGAACCCTTTCAACAGGGGATAGGTGAACCACGTTAATGTGGAGGAGGTTGAAGCTCAGCCTGATGCAGTAATAGGTAAGTTTTTGGTTAAGTCATTTACTGCACTCGTTCTTTTTGATACTGGTGCATCGCATTCATACATATCAAGGGGATTTGTGGATAAGTATAGCCTGCCCACTAGAGTTCTAAAAACACCCATGTTAGTAACCTCACCAGGAGCAGAGTATATGGCCAGTCGGGGATGTTTTCAAGTTCCGCTGGGAATAGGCAAGCATGTTTTCCCCTCAGATTTAATCGTTTTGGAATCTCAAGGTTTGGATGTAATTCTGGGTATGGATTGGCTATCAATGTATGGAGGAAACATTGATTGCGCTAGTAAGTCGATTCTGCTTACTACCCCAGAAGGGAAAAGGATAAAGTATGTATCCAGGTATAAGCCAAGGAGTATGCACGTAAATTCCTTATCAGGAGTTGTGCAGGAGGAAGTACCAGTGGTGAAGGATTTTCCTGATGTATTCCTGGAAGAGTTGCCAGGCATGCCACCAGATAGAGACATTGAGTTTTTTATTGAACTTTTGCCAGGCACAGGGCCGATATCCAAGAGACCATACAGGATGCCAGCAAAGGATTTGGAGGAGATTAAGAATCAGATTAAGGAGTTACTGGATAAAGGTTATATTCGCCCAAGTTCTTCGCCTTGGGGATCACCAGTACTTTTAGTGGAGAAGAAGGATGGATCCTTGAGGATGGTTGTAGATTATCGAGGATTGAATGCCGTAACCATCAAGAATAAGTACCCACTGCCGATGATCAATGATCTGTTTGACCGCTTGCAAGGAGCAAAGGTGTTTTCCAAGATTGATTTGCGATCAGGATATCATCAGTTGAAGATTCGAGAGCAGGATATACCTAAGACGGCTTTTACCCCCAGGTATGGGCTGTACGAGTACACCGTTATGTCATTTGGTCTGACTAATGCACCTGCCTATTTCATGAACATGATGAACAAGGTATTCATGGAGTTTCTGGATAAGTTTGTCGTAGTGTTCATTGATCATATTTTGGTTTATTCAAAGAATGAAGAGGAGCATAAAGTAACATTTGCGATTAGTACTTGAGAAGCTCAGGGAGCATCAGTTATATGCCAAGTTTAGTAAATGTGAGTTCTGGTTGAAGGAAGTGGGATTTCTTGGACACGTTATATCCAGAGAAGGAATAGTGGTTGACCCCACCAAGGTTATCACTGTGACCAATTGGGAAGCACCAACAACAGTTGGAGAGATCCGGAGTTTTCTTGGACTCGCAGGATACTACCGGAGATTTATCGAGAACTTCTCGAAGATTGCGAAGCCTATGACAGAATTGCTGAAGAAGGATAATAAATTTATATGGACTGAAGAGTGTGAGGCTAGTTTCCAGGAATTGAAGAAGCGTTTGGTCACCTCACCAGTGTTGATTTTGCCAGACCAGACCAAGGACTATGAGGTTTATTGCGACGCTTCACGTCGAGGACTTGGAGAAGTGCTTATGCAGGAGGGAAGAGTTGTATCGTATGCTTCACGACAACTGAAACCCCACGAATTGAATTATGCCACGCATGATTTGGAGTTGGCAGCCGTAGTGCATGAATTGAAAACATGGAGACATTTCCTTATTGGAAACCATTGTGAGGTGTAAACGGATCACAAGAGTTTGAAGTACATTTTCACGCAGAAGGAGTTAAACCTCAGACAAAGGAGATGGTTGGAGCTCATCAAGGATTATGATATGAGATTGCATTACCATCCCGGAAAGGCTAATGTGGTAGCTGACGCATTAAGCCGTAAGAGTCATGTCAATACTCTAATGACGGGAGAGTTGCCAAAGGAGTTAGCCAAGGATCTTCGTGAACTATGTTTAGAGATTGTTCCGAGGGGCTATGTAACAGCATTGGAGATTCAGTCAACTTTGATGGATAGAACCAGAGAAGCTCAGAAGAATGACAAGGAGATTGCCTCTATAAAAGAGAAAATGAGCGAAGGAAAGGCTAAAGGTTTTCGTGAGGATGAACACGATACCCTATGGTTTGAAGACCGTGTATATGTGCCCAATGACCCGGAGATCAGGAAGTTGATTCTGCAAGAAGCACATGATTCACCATATTCGATTCACCCAGGAAATACCAAGATGTATTTGGATTTGAAGGATACATTCTGGTGGACCAGAATGAAGAAAGACATTGCGGAGTACGTAGAAGTTTGTGATGTATGTCAAAGAGTAAAAGCAGAGCATCAAAAGCCAGCAGGATTGCTACAGCCATTGCCGATACCCGAATGGAAGTGGGATAAGTTAGGCATGGATTTTATCACGGGATTACCAAGGACTCGTTCCGGCTATGACTCGATTTGGGTTGTAGTTGATCGGTTGACGAAGGTAGCACATTTCATCCCAGTAAAGACCACTTACACCAGTGCTAAGTTGGCCAAAATAGACATGACCAGGATCGTCTGTTTGCATGGAGTTACGAGGAGTATCGTATCAGATAGGGGAACCCAGTTTACCTCAAAGTTCTGGAAGCAGTTGCACGAGACTTTGGGTACCAGGCTAGAGTTCAGTACAGCTTTTCATCCACAGACAGATGGACAGATTGAGAGAGTCAATCAGATTTTGGAGGATATGCTGAGAGCTTGTGCGCTAGATTATGGATCAAGTTGGGATGAAAATTTGCCATATGCAGAGTTTTCTTACAACAAAAGCTATCAAACCAATTTGAAAATGGCCCATTTTGAAGCCTTGTACGGAAGGAAGTGCAGGACACCGTTGTCATGGGACGAGGTTGGAGACCGCCAGTTGTTTGGACCTGATTTGATTAAGGAGTCTGAACAAAAGGTGAAGTTGATTCGCGATAGGCTCAAGGTAGCCCAGTCCAGGCAGAAGAGCTACGCAGATTCTAAATGCAAGGACACAGTCTATGAAGTCGGAGACCGAGTTTACCTTCGAGTATCACCACTTCGGGGAATTAAGCGTTTTGGAGTCAAGGGAAAGTTAGCGCCCCTATTTGTAGGAACATACCGAGTTTTGGAGCGTATGGGAGAAGTGGCCTACAAGTTGGAATTACCCGAAGAATTGTCAGGAGTTCATGATATATTTCACGTTTCTCAGTT
The DNA here is from genome assembly GCF_002162155.2 of Triticum dicoccoides. Taxonomy (NCBI): domain Eukaryota; kingdom Viridiplantae; phylum Streptophyta; class Magnoliopsida; order Poales; family Poaceae; genus Triticum; species Triticum dicoccoides. The sequence goes on along the minus strand of NC_041393.1, from coordinate 366,716,410 downwards.
GAAGAAGTGTCACGCGGAGATGGCTGACATACCGTTGAGAGACACAGTGCCGTTGGAAGCAATTCAGTTGGATAACAATTTGACCTATGAGGAGAAACCAGTTAAGATCCTCGAGTTTGCCAGCAGAGTCACCCGCGGCAAGGTTATCAAGTTCTGTAAGGTTCAGTGGAGTCACCACTCGAAAGACGAAGCCACTTGGGAACGAGAGGAAGATTTGCTCAAGGACCACCCTCACCTATTTTCTAGCCAACCCGAATCTCGAGGGCGAGATTCATCTTAAGGGGGGTAGGTTTGTAACATCCCAAATTTTCAATTTGGAATGTTATACATTAGATCATCAATGCATATCATATTTTATTTGCTTTTGGGTTTTGATCCTAGAAATTCTACGCAACTCAAGGACCCACGGAGAGAGTTGGGGATTTCGTTATTTGCATATTTGAGTTTTTCTCAAATTTTGGGAATATGATCATTTGATTTATTTATTTTATCATCAATTATTTCTATTACAAAAATATGAGAGAGGGAATAAAATGACTTTCCCAAAATAAAGAAATATTGAGGATTTAATAATAAAATCAAATAAGATTTTATTTCAGAGTTTTCGCTATTTTATTTGAATTTAGGAAAAATATGCGTTTTTCAAAATTGCATTTAGGCCCCAAATAAATATTCATTTTGTCGGGCTTGATTTTAGAAGTCTGGGAAAATTTATTTCGGGATTTTTGGAGTCCGTTTAGTATTTCTTTTTATTTCTTTTCTGAGCGTAATTATTTAAAAAAAATGCAAACCGCCTTCGGGCTGTACCCGAGCGGGACACCGCCCGGGGGCAGCCTTTAAATAGTGCCCCAGCCCGAGCCGCCCCAGCCCAGCCGGCGCCAAACCCTAGCCGCGCCGCCTCGAGCCTCGCACCAGCCGCCGCCGCCGCCGCCGGCTCGCCGACCCGCCGCCCGACGTGCCTCGATTTCCGTGCCGCTGGTTTTCTCGAAAAACCGTTCGGTTTTTCCGTCGGTTTTTCGCCGGTTTTTTTTAGTTTCCTTTTTTTTAGATTGGCTTATTTATTTTTTTTGGTTCAGTTTAATTAGCGAGCGTTCGCTCGTTCGTTCGTTTTAACGAACGTGTTCACCGTTTAGATCTGGGAAACGAACATTCGTTCGTTAACCCGTTCGTCGTTTTTCTTTTTCTCGGATTTTCCGCGGTTATTTTCTGATCGTGATTTCTGATCCGATTTTAGTTTTAGTATAACTTCTCGCTCGTTTATCAGAATTAGGCGATTCAAGCGCCTGGAGTTTTGTCTCAAAACTCTCTATCCGTTTAATCAACTTGAACAAGTTTTTGCTACTGTAAAAATTGACTTAGATCCAGATTAGTAGAACGAAGTTGTTTTTCTTCGCCGTTCGACTTTCGTATCTTCGTTCGATTTGATTCTTTTTGCAAACCGGAGTTCTTAAGTTGGACTTTCTGGTTAGATCTCTTATTTGAGTTTTACCTGTGCATTAGATGAGTACTTATTGTATGCTTGTTTGTTTGTCTGCAATAGAATACCCGGAGTGCGTCGCCTGTTACTTCGAATCTCTAGGTTTCGCGGATCATCAGCAAGGCAAGTAACACTTTGATCATACCTCTTTTACTACCCAGTTTTATTGCATTAGATCAATCCTCAAACATTGCATGATAGGATCTAATTAAACTGTGGGATGGGAAGTAGCTGAGGTAGTACCTATTGCCTATTTTAATATCAAACCTTTGGGAGTTACTTCTATGTTTGCTTATTATGCCATGCTATGCTAGTAGACGTGGATTGGGTGAGTGATATCCATGACAGATGTGAGTTTTGTTAAATTAATGGTTTATCTAAGGTGGCAACTTAAATACACATCTGGGTGGATTGAGGCACCTGGGTTTCCAGGACTTGCCTGTTTCTTTCGGACCGCCACCCAGGCTCAAAGGGATCATGAGATTATTCATGCTAGAAACTTATGTGTGCAGCCACAAGCCATTATGGGCTCTGGCATAGTTGATTAAGTCATGCGAACTCTTACAGGGTAGACTAGCAGATGTAGGGGAAAGTAGGTGTACCGGTCTATCCATCGTAAGATGCTAGCGCTTCTGAAAGACTATGTCTCGGTCATCCGTTTCTCAAACACCATGTAGTGCGAGAAATCCAACGGAGGCGATCGAGTCTTGTGGGGAAAAGTGCGCAAACCTCTGCAGAGTGTACAAACTAATCATGATTAGCCGGGTCCCTGGTTATGGACGTTTTGAGTATCTAGTACTTGGATATCATGTGAATCTCATCATGTTACTTTAAATTAATGATGTTGGGTTTTAATGATGATTACTTTTAATTGGGATTGAGAATGCTGTCAACCATTCTCAGTGTTTAACAACTACCATGATAGTTAAATTAAATTTATTCCTTTGCAGTAGGGAAAAATTGGCTTTACGCAAAACTGTAAACATAGAGCTTTCCACCAGCCAAATATGCATGTAGTATAGCTTATTCTTTCATTACTCTCTATGTGTTACATTGCCAGCATATTCCATGTGCTGACCCGTTTCGGGCTGCAATGTTCATGTTGCAGACTTTTCAGACGACGAGTAAGGTGCCTTTAGGCCGTGGTCCTATACTCAGTGATGCCGTTGGAGTTGATGGACTCACTTATCTTCCAAGCCTTCCGTTGTTATCGTTATTAGATGGCCTTAAGCCATTTTTATTGTAATAAGTTCTCTTTGGAGACATTCGATGTAATAAGTGTGTGATTGCTACTCTGTTATAAATCCTTCAAGTACTGTGCGTGTCAGCATTACTGATCCAAGGATGACACTGATGCACGGAGATCAGACCGTCTGAGGTCTGGTCGCTACATTAGTACACTAGATGCATGCTAGATAGTGGTCGATGTGTGGAGTAATAGTAGTAGATGCACGCATGAGTCGGCCTACTAATCTTGGACGTGATGCCTATATAATGATCATTGCATGGATATCGTCATGAGTACCTGAAGTTCTATCAATTTCCCAATGGTAGTTTGCTATTCCATGGTTTGCTATTTTTCTCGAGAGAAGCCACTAGTGAATCCTACGACCCCCGGGTCTCTTCTTTAATATATTTGCCTTCACGATCTATTTTTATTTGCTTTTATTTTCAGATCTATTAAACCAACAATACAAAAATACCTTGCTGCAATTTTTAGTAATTTATTTTATCTCGCATTCCCGTGAGATCTATTTATCCAATCTACCACAATCTTATCAATCTTTTTACCAGCGAGGGATTGACAACCCCTCTCTTACATCGGGTTGCAAGTATTTGTTCTTTGTGTGCATGAGCTGTTTACATGGTGTTGCGTGGTTCGATAACCTTGGTCTCATCACTGAGGGAAATACATACCATTGTTGTGCTGCATCATCCCATCCTCTTTGGGGAAATACCGACATAGTTCAAGCAAACATCAAAAGGAATTTCTGGTGCCGTTGTCGGGGAGACATCATCAACATCAACCAGGTTCCGAATCACAAATCTCATCTCCTTGCAACTTACATTATTTTCCATTTTCCTCTCGTTTTCCTCTCCCCCACTTCACAAAAAATTGTCATTTTATTCGCCCTCTTTTTCGCTCGCCGTTTTCTCGTCAGATCTGTTTTGAGTGCAATCTTGTTGTGTAGTCACCATGACTCAAGAGAACACCAAGTTGTGTGATTTCTCAAATACCAACATCAATGATTTTATTAGCACTCCGATTGATCCTCCCTCCACTAGTGCGGAGTCTTGTTATGAAAGATCAATTTCTGGTACTCCAAATGAGGATATCGCATCCTATCTTAACACATTCCTGGAATTATGCAATATGCAAAAGAAAAAAGATGTGGACAACAATGTTGTGAAGTTGAAATTATTTTTGTTTTCTTTGCGAGATTGCTCAAAAATTTGGTTTTCTTCTTTGCCTCGCAATAGTATCGATTCTTCGAATAAGTGCAAGGATGCTTTTATTACTAAGTATTTTCTGCCCACAAAAATCATTTCCCTTAGAACCCAGATCATGAATTTCAAGCAACTTGAACATGAGCATGTTGCACAATCTTGGGAAAGGATGAAATTGATGCTAAGGAATTGCCCAACTCATGGGTTAAATCTTTGGATGATCATACACAATTTTTATGCGGGGTTGAA
>NC_041393.1:366700468-366711600 GCF_002162155.2 Triticum dicoccoides | reverse complement strand
GGGGGGGGGTACTTTTATGGAAATTACTTTTGGGTGAAGCTACTAAATTGCTAGACAATATTGTGGCAAATTACTCACAATGACATACCGACAGAGCTCCTACTAGTAAAAAAGTCAATTCGGTAGAACAAATAAATTCTTTGAGTGAAAAAGTTGATTCTCTTATGAAGTTGGTTGCTAATAAAAGTGATCTTATTGATTTTAATGATGTGACTTTGTCTACTTTGATTGAGCAAAATAGTGATGCCATAGATGTGAATTTTATCTCGCGAAACAATTTCAATAACAATGCTTATAAAGGTAATTTTTAATCTAGGCCTTTTCCTAGTAATTTCTCTAATAATTATGGTAATTCCTATCATAATCCTTCTTATAATAATAGTAGGAATACCTCTAATATTGAGCATAATATTAAAGAATTCATCAATGCTCAAAAGGTTTTCAATGTTATGATAGAAGAAAAGCTGAATAAAGTTGATGATATGTCTAGAAGTATTAATAGAATTTCCCATGGTGTAGAAACTCTCGAGATGAAAATTTTTGTGCCTGAGGTTTAACAATCAATTAAAGATCTTTATGTTTCTATGGATGAAATTAAGAAAAGAACTGCTATGCTTAGACCTAAAAGGCAATTTTTAGAAAAAGCGTTTTCTAGTGATTGCTTTCATAAAAGTGATGAAGATCTTAAAAGGATTGGTGTTTCCTCTATTGATTCTTTCTTTAGTAAAACTAAGGTTGATGAAAGAGGGACTGGAGAAGAGTCAACTTTAGCTAGAAGGCGTCCCGATAATTTGGAGGGTGAAAATCTTGTTGAGAAAATTGATAAAGTGGGTTTGAAGAGGTTAAAATTTAAATAGTGATGTGCCCACTATTTTGGATAACAAATATTTTAATTATGATAGTTGCTCTTTGGTTGATTGTATTTCTTTGTTGCAATCCATTATAAATTCACCCCATGCTTATGAACAAAATAAAGCTTTTACTAAACATATTGTTGATGCTTTGATGAAATCTTTTGAAGAAAAGTTGGAGTTAGAAATTTCAATTCCTATAAAATTACATCATGAATGGGAACCTACCATCAAATTCAAGATTAAAATTTTTGAGTGTTTTGCTTTATGTGACTTGGGTACTAGTGTTTCTACAATTCCGAAATCTTTATATGATGTACTTTGGTCTTACCAATATTGAAGAATGCTATTTAAATTTGCACTTGGAGGATTGTACTATTAAAAAGCCTATGGGAAGAATTAATGACGTTCTTATTCTTGCAAACAGGAATTATGTGCCCATATATTTTATTATTCTTGATATTGATTGCAATCCGTCTTGTCCAATTATACTTGTTAGACTGGTTTTACGTACTATTGGTGTCGTGATTGATATGAAAGAAGGTAATATTAAATTTCTATTTCCACTAAGGAAGGGTATGGAACACTTCCCTAGAACAAGAATTAGGCCACCATATGAATCAATCATGAGGGCATCATATGGATCTAGAACTAAAGATGACAACACTTAGATCCTTCGGATAATGCCTAGCTAGGGGTGTAAAACAATAGCGCTCATTGGGAGGCAACCCAACTTGTATCTTTTTGCTTTTTGGTTTTATTTCTGATTTTAATAAAAACATCCAATTATGACTCTGATTAGATGTGTTTTCGTGGTTTAAATTAGAGTTCTGCCAAGCAAAGCCTTTGGGATGATTTGGGTGAGAGTTGATTTGATCTTGCTGAAAAACATAAACTTTTGCGCTCACGAAAATAATTCCCAGTGCTTTTGAGTTGATTCTTTTTGCAGAAGATTAATAAACAAATTTTCAATGTTGTCCTAATTTTTCAGAATTTTTGGAGTTACAGAAGTATTCGAAGTTTCCAGATTGCTACAGACTGTTCTGTTTTTGACAGATTCTGTTTTCTTTGCGTTGTGTGCTTGTTTTGATGATTCTATGGTTTTCTTTGAAGAGTTTTTGCCATAGAAAAGTTGGAATGCAGTAGATATAATTCAAAAATAAAAAATTAATAGGTTTGCAACAATACTTATAGTAGTGGTTTGCTTTCTTATACTAATGGATCTCACGAAGGTTTGATTGAGTTTTGCGTGATTGAAGTTTTCAAGTTGTGGGTGATATTACGCTGGATGAAGGAATAAGGATTAGCAAAATTATAGGCTTGGGGATGCCCGAGGCACCCCAAATAATATTCAAGAAGTAGAAAGCAACTAAGCTTGGGGATGCCCCCAAGTGGCATCCCCTCTTTCTTCTAACAACCATCGGTATTTTACTTGGAACTATATTTTTATTCGTCACATAGTATGAGTTTTGCTTGGAGTGTCTTGTATGATATGAGTCTTTGCTTATTTTGCTTTGTGTTTTAAGTCTTGAATCCTTGCTGGACACACCTTTTTGAGAGAGCAAAATTATGTTATGCTTGCTCTATGCTTCACTTAATTTTTTAGAGACATGTAATTGCTCTAGTGCTTCACTTATATCTTTTTGAGCACGGTGTGCTTTGTTATTTTTGAAGAAATGCTCTCATGCTTCACTTAGATTTATTTGGGAGTTAGTAATTTTTTAATAAATTCCCTCTTGCTTCACTTAAATTATTTTTGAGAGAAACAAATATTATGCTCATGTTCTTCACCTATATTTGTTTGAGCTTATCAAAAGCAACATATGAAATTAGTCCCAAAGTGATAGATATCCAGGAAGGATATAATAAAAACTTTCATGAAGATCATTGGACAAAATAAACTTGGTTCTTTGTAATGGTTTTGAGATTGACGATATGATATGTGAGTCATATTGATGAGTGATTATGCTTTAGTAAGAATATTGGTGTTAAGGTTTGTGATTCCCTATGCAAGCACGAAAGTCAATAATTATGCAATGAAATTACATCCTACTTGTGGTACATTATTCGGTGTTAATTATGCTTAATGCTCGCTTACGAGATTTTTGTTTCTTGGTTGGAAGCTTCTCAATCTTTTTGCTAGCCTTCATTTGCACTAAGTATGATCACTACTTGTGCATCCAAAACCCTTTAAACCAGTTTTACCATATGAATCCACTATACCTACCTATATTCTATATTTCCGTGTTGTTCTAAGAAAATTTGCATGTGCGATCTCTAATCTTCAAAATAAATTTCTCTTTTGTGTGCTCGTAGGGTGGCCAATGTTTTCCATGCTAGATGTGTAATTCTCACGATGAGTGTTTATTCACATGTCATTGCACGAGAGTACGACAAAGGTATTAGGGATGCCCAGTCCCGATGTCGGGGAAAACGAACACCTATGAGGTCACAAGGATCCCTTCTACATTTGGCGGGGGATTAGCTGCATGAAGAGCAGGTCTAGCGGTTAGCACACAGGGGATTTACCCAGGTTCGGATCGCAAAGATGCGTAATACCCTAGTCCTGCTTGTCTGGATATATGTGTTCTTGAGCTTTTGAACTAGCTATGATGCAAGCATGGTCCAAAGGTCTGAATCCTCTCTTTGTATGCTTTGGGCCTCCTTTCATATGTAAAGGGGTTGCCACAGTGGCACACAGGAGGTGGCAAGCTACAGTGTATGAGCTTATCGCTCGGCAACGTAGGACAAACGCATTTAATGTGCTGCCTACGTGCCCTCTTGCTTTATCAGGGAAGGCAACATAAGCCACCCCGTCCGTCACCGCTCCTCCTTGCTTTGACATGCATCCAGGCTGACGAGGCATGCAGCGCCACGCTGGCTAACTAGCTGCTGTGTTGGCACAATGGTAGAGCCTCCACGAAGATCTACATGCCGCCACGCAGGCGCCTACTTAGTTGGCACGCTGATCGTTGCACTGGAGTGGTGGTGAGGTGGCAAACCCTTGCCGGGCATGGGTCTGGCCGCGGCCCAGCGATCGTCCCCGGCAAGGCTTGCTAGGGGCCTTGGAGTCGTCCCCGGCAAGGGTCTTGCCAGGGGTCTTCGTCTTCTGGTCCTACGTGGACCCGTGGGATGTCAATCTTTTAGGAGAACCCTCATTCTACCAAGCATGCGTTCTCAGATCTTGGTCTTAACATTGTCGATGGTGTCTGAAATCTCAACCCCAAGGGTGATGGGCTTGCAGGTGTTGCGCAGGTTGCCCCGGCAAGGATGTTGTCGGGGGAGGTCCAGCTCGCCTCCTGCTCATTGTGCTTCGAGTATCTGTCTTGGTAGTCTTCGGGTTTTGTCTTCTTCTACCTTGTCAACCCCTGCCGTAGGTGTGGCTGCGACCGCCCGTGCACAAGTAAGGGGTACAGAAGTACCCATACTTTGGTACACCGACAGGAGCCCCCGGGCCTAGGCCACACATAAGCGCAAGGCGTAGTTGGGCCAGGCCCAAAGCAGTGCGCGGGCGGGTGTGGCAGAGATGGATCGCCATGATCTTTCTGTCAGTTACGCTTCCCCATGACCCGCGTCGGGCGCGTGATGTGGGGGCTGTGCGTGGTATGGCCTCAACATGCTTGCGTCATCCTGTAGTCGATAGTAAAGAGGTGGCCCGTCCTTCCCTTTTTATTAAAAGAAGGGATTCACATGGGCGCTACTCATTTACAAAGTGGACTCGGGTCGCAGCCTGCATGGCGCCACACCCCAAGATCACGGGGTGGAAAACGGTCGCCCCACTTGTTCCCATGCCTCTGACTCGCTCACCACGTATCTCGCATGCCTTGGGAAGGGTAGGCGGTGGACGTGGGCATTAACGCCATGGCGGGAAACCAGGCATCGCTGATTGGGGCAGTGGGTCGGTTCTGATTCCTTGTACTTCAGGAGGCCATATTGGTCATGCGGGGCGGCCGCCTCTTGGGTTGGGTGGCTAGGCTCCGGCCTTGCTCTTCTATAAAGAGGGAGAGGGACGGTGTTCCTGCACACTTGTCTTCCTCTCCACCTTCTGCTTGACATCTTTCTTCCATTCGCCATGGTGAGAGGGCGTGCTGGTGCTTCGACGGCGGTGACGAGGGCTTCTTCTCAACAGCGTGCCCCTCCTCCCCCGGAGCTTCCAGCAGCGGAGCCCGCCGTAAGGGGGGAGAGGAAGGGAACGAGGCCGAGTCCGCCACGGTGCTTGGGGAAGAGGAGGATGGGGCGGCACGTCGGTTGCGCTTCCGCCGGCGGCCCCTCCTCCCATGGACGGCCACGTTGGAGACCATCACACAATGTATTACAATCCGGTTTTTATTGGCCTACTCATCACAAGCGACGCAAGTCATCGATCAGTGCGGTGTCAAGCCCCTAAGTGACTAAGTGGCCACTTCCTACAGCAAACACCTCCATATGACACCCGTCCTGAGATGTGTCAAGCAAGCAGGTGCAAAGCTGGCAAAACAGCTGGCAAGGGTTGCCGGGCATGTTGTGATGTGACATTAGATAGTGCATTTAATGCGCTCTGTCAGCCTGCAGAGTTAGGTATGACATCGCTGTTTGCTATCTAATCAGTGCGTAAAGACCGATTTGCCACTGTGGTGACACCTTAATCTATAAAAGGAGCCCATGGCGACCGTAGAAAGGGTTTGCGGATTCGGACCCTCACACATTCATACGCACGTAGCCACTCTCACCCCTAGGTAACCCTACTGGGCAAGTGCGCTATGCTCGCCACCATATTTCTACCATCAATCCACCAAAGAAGGAGTAGGGTTTTACACCTCACAATGGCCCAAACCTAGGTAAAACTGCATGTGTGATCTCTGTCGCACTGTGCTACACTTCCCCGCTCTTGGTGCAACATGCCTATCCCCGCCCGAACTAAAAAGGTGCTCATGGCCCCATAGGTGGCCATGGTTTCCACGATAAGGAGAGACAACATACATCTCATCAAAATATTGAACGTATACCAACACATGATTACTTATAACAAGGCTTCTCTCATGTCCTCAGGAACAAACATAACTACTCACAAAGCATATTCATGTTCATAATCAAAGGAGTAATATTTATCATTAAGGATCTGAAGATATGATCTTCCACCGAATAAATCAACTAGTATCAATTACAAGGAGTAATCAACACTACTAGCAACCCACAGGTACCAATCTGAGGTTTTGAGACAAAGATCGGATACAAGAGATGAACTAGGGTTTGAGAGGAGATGGTGCTGGTGAAGATGTTAATGGAGATTGACCCCCTCTCGATACTCTGGAATTTCCTTACATTGATAAGGAGAAACATTCGCAGTCTAGTTGTGGCACTGCTTCTTTAAGCAATCTAGTTGCACTAATATTAATTACAATGACGGAGAACAGCATGTTGTCAACTACATCAGGTTCATACAAGTTCTTGTAGTTTTACGAATCATTTAATTATTTAAATAATAAGAGAGATCGTTGGTGATGACGATGGCTTCACTTTCCCCCTCCCGGAGGGAAGTTTCCCCGGCAGAATAGCTCGGCCGGAGACCAAGATTGCTTCTACCCAGGTTCCGCCTCGAGACAGTGGCGCTTCGTCCCGAAAGCTTCCTCTTGATTTTTTTTCCAGGTCAAAACACATCATATAGTAGAAGATGGGCACCGGAGGCCTACCAGGGGGCCCACAAGCTAGGGGGCATGCCTAGGGGGTAGGGCATGCCCCCACCCTTATGGCTACCTGGTGGGTCCCCTCTGGTACTTTCTTCCTAAATTTTCAAGACTTTTGGAGTTGTGCAGAATAGGTCTCTCAGATTTGCTCCTTTCCTGTCTAGAATTCTAGTTGCCGACATTCTCCCTCTTTTTGTAATCCTTGTAAAATAAGAGAGAAAATCCATAAGTATTGTGCTATAATGTGTAATAAGAGCCCATGCAACAAATATCAATATAAAAGCATGATGCAAAATGGACGTATCAAATCCCCCAAGCTTAGACCTCGTATGTCCTCAAGCGAAAGCCGAAATCGAAAAATATGTCCACATGTTTAGAGATAGAAGTGTCGATAAAATAAAATACAGACCAGAGGGCATCATGATCATTTTTAGAACAGCAACATATATTGTCATATAATTTCTTATGCTAAAGTAACAATTCATTCACAAGGTAAATTATGAATCAAAAACTTCATTGGAAACTAACAAACTATGATCTCAGTCATTGAAGCAATTGCAATTTGTCATAACATTAGAAAGAGTCAATTTAAGAGATTTTATATAGCAAGTCCACATACTCAACCATCTTTTAGTCTTCCGCAATTCCTAACACTCACGCGATACTTATGGGTTCAAAGCCTCGGTCGGACACAGAGAAAGATAGGGGCTTATTTTCTCCACACTAAAAGATCATACATATTTAGAGAGCAATTTTTATTACTTGCACTGATGACAACTTGCTTGAAGGATCTTACTCAATCCATAGGTAGGTATGGTTGACTCTCATGGAAAAATGGGTTTAAGGGATATTTGGATCCACAAGTAGTATCTCTACTTGGTGCAAAGGATTTGGCTAGCATAAGAGGGAAAAGCAACCTCAACATGTTGGAGCATCCATGAGAATATAACTTCTATTCGGGTATAAGAAAACATAACCCATTATGATGTCTTCCTTGTTTGGCATGTCATATTTTAATGAGTGCTCACAATTACAAAATATGTCCAATATAGTATATTTATATGTGAAACCTCTCTTTCTTTACTACTTCCTATTAATTTCAACAATGACTAAAACTATGTTTGTCAACTCTCAACAACTTTTATTCATCATACTCTTTATATGTGAAGTCATCACTCTCCATAAGATCATTATATGATCTTTTTATTTCTTTTTATATTTTTTCTTATTTTATTCCCTCAAGATCATAGCAAGAAAGCAAAGCCCTCTCAAAACTACTCTTTATTATATATAACTCACGGACTCGATTACATAGATAGATCGCAAAACAAAACTCAAAGCTAGATCATACTAAAATTTTACTCTACTATACCAAGATATAACCAAAAGGATTGAACTAAGAAAAATGATAAAAGTAAAGGTGTGATCGTGATACGATACCATGGCATCTCCCCCAAGCTTGCCAGTTGCCAAGGGGAGTGCCCATACCCATGTATTTAGGTCTCTTTCTTCGGAGGTGGTGATCCAATATTCTTGGCAATAATACCCTTCAAGATGTGATTTTCCTCCTCGAGCTTGTTAACTTGTTTTTTAAGATCCATTATTTCCTTACGGAGTTTTCCAGTAACAGCCAGAGCTCCAATCACCCATGGATGCTTCCTGGCTGCGGGGAAAAAGCAACACTCTTTTTCATGTTATCATAAGAGAGAAATCTAGCATTGGGAGGTATAACCGAATTCGGTATTGATGAGCTTTGGAGTTCCTCAAGCATGGCTCCAAGTTGAAGGTGAGAGGTAGCTTCTTGGTCCTCCTCCATGGCATCCACACTTTTCAGGTCATCCTCCATCTCTTCCTCCTTGACCACCCAAAGTGGTCAGCTTCATTGTATGCTCTTGGGCAGGGTATTGGGTGAGAAACCCGACTCTCCCAGACTGACTATTGCAAAGACAACTTGCTCCAAATCTGCTACAGAATTAGCTAAACACAAGAACATAGGATTTCGTCGTGGTATGGTGGTCAAAACCTTCAGGAGAATATATAATGAATTGTTAGCGACCAAAATAAGTATTGTGCAAGAAAACAAAGTCTGAAGGGCACACGAGGTGGCCACAAGGCACAGGGGCGCGCCCAAGGGGATAGGGCGTGCCCCCCTGCCTTGTCGCTTCCTCGTGCACTCTTCGGACTACTTTTAATTTTCCTAATTTTTTAAATATTCCAAAACGGAAAAAAATTGCAGTTAGAACAGTTTTGGAGTCGGTTTACTTACCATACCACATACCTATTCCTTTCCGGAGTCTAAGACGTTCTAGAAAGTATCCCTTATGTACTCCTCTTGTGTTATGGTATTAATAATATTTGTCTCAGCATTTATGGGAGTACCTGAAATATAATGTTTGATTCTTTGACCGTTTACCACCTTCGGGTTAGTGCCTTCGGCGTTGTTGATCTTGATGGCACCGGAACGATAAACCTCCTCGATAATGTAAGGACCTTCCCATTTAGAGAGAAGCTTTCCTGCAAAAAATCTTAAACGAGATTTGTATAACAAAACATGGTCACCTACATTAAACTCACGCTTTTGTATCCTTTTGTCATGCCATCTTTTAACTTTTTCTTTAAACAACTTGGCATTCTCATAGGCTTGGGTTCTCCATTCATCAAGCGAGCTTATGTCAAGTAACCTCTTCTCACCGGCAAGTTTGAAATCATAGTTGAGCTCTTCGATTGCCCAATAAGCTTTATGGTCTAGCTCAAGAGGTAAGTGACATGCTTTTCCATAAACCATTTTATATGGAGAGATACCCATAGGGTTTTCATAAGCCATTCTATAAGCCCATAATGCATCGTCAAGTTTCTTAGACCAATTATTTCTAGATCTATTAACTGTCTTTTGCAAAATCAATTTAATCTCTCTATTGCTCAATTCTACTTGACCACTAGACTGAGGGTGATATGGAGATGCAATTCTATGGTTGACATCATATTTATCAAGCATTTTACGGAAAGCACCATGAATAAAACGTGAACCACCATCAGTCATCAAATATCTAGGGACTCCAAACCTCGGAAAAATAACTTCTTTAAGCATCTTAATATAAGTGTTATGATCAGCACTACTAGTTGGAATAGCTTCTACCCACTTAGTAACGTAATCAACAGCAACTAAAATATGTGTATACCCATTAGAGGAAGGAAAAGGTCCCATATAATCAAAGCCCCAAACATCAAAAGGTTCAATAAAAAGTGAATAATTCATAGGAATTTCCTGACGTCTACTAATATTACCAATTCTTTAACATTCGTCATAGGACAAGACAAAGTTACGAGCATCCTTGAAGAGAGTAGGCCAATAAAAACTGGATTGTAGTACTTTGTGTGATGTTCTATCTCCAGCATGGAGATCACCTGGGCGGGTTGTGGCCTGTCTAGCCTAGGCTATTATTTTATGTCGACCAAATATCCAGCCTAGGTATTATTATTTTTTCAAGCTGAAAATGGCTAGCCTAGCTGTACTTTTTTTGAGGAATACCCACCCAGGTCAACTTGTTATTCTCTGCCCCGCTGGGCTGCAAATCTTTCCTAGGAGGGATGCATTAGGCTTAACAAGAAAATGGGCTTGAAGAAATAACAAATGGGATGTAATTATAAAAACTGGGCTGTAACTATAAAAAAATGCACCAAACACGTAATTAGCTAAAAAATATTCTTATTGGATTTTGAAATTTTTAATTTCATTACTTGTTGCGCACGCAATATTTTGTTGGATTTTATGTTATACAAATTTATTTTGAAATTATATTTAATCTGAGTTCAAATTTCGGTATAAAAATATTTTGGATCCCGTCAAAATGTGGGAAATTTTATTCAATTCTGTTTTGAGCATTTGGTTGAAAATTATTAATCATTGTCATAGCTAGAAAATGGGCTGTAATTTTAACAAACTATAAATGTGTTGTAGTAAATTCCATTAGAATTCAAAAATGGGTTGTACATTCTTACAAATCGCAAATGGGTTATATGTTCTTTGCCACACACTTGTGGGCCTACTAGGTTGATGCGTACGCAAGGCTTTGTCAACTTATAGTCAACACATGTTTTATCAAAAAACATATAGTCAACACACGATTCTAGCAGTAGTGGTCGTTGGATCTCCATCCAACAGATGTCGTGCTTCTTCTTCAATCTCGGATATTCTTGCTTCATCCGAACAAACCACCGTCGACGGTACCGCCTGCTACCGCCTCTCGTGGCAGGTTGTGCTGTCGCGTAGGACTCACCGGCCCACCATACTTCCATCGCCGTCCAGGCCATTCCTCTACTCACCAACACCTCCTGTTATTCTCTGGCGACGGCAGCCTCACACCTCCTACCTTGCTCGCCTGTGATGCGCCGCACTCGCCGTTTCCGCACGCGGCCACGGCCTCGCGCACTCGCGCCTTCGCGCCCTTCCCTGCTCACTATGTCGCACGCCCGACGCTCCTACGCCCGCCGGCGCCCTCTGCCAGTCGCGCTTAGCCGCTCCAGCACGCAGCTGCACCGCTCGTCACCCCGCCTGGACTTGCTCTGCACCGCAGTGCCTCCCTACTCGCGTGTGATGCCGCAGGACGCTGGAGCTCAT
>NC_041393.1:366683972-366700069 GCF_002162155.2 Triticum dicoccoides | reverse complement strand
CCCCTCGCCAGCGCCGCCTTCCGCTGCCGCTCTGGCCACCCCTCCGCCACCTTCCTGGCTCCGGCCGCCGGCGCTGGCGTGCGCCATGTGCGCCCAGTGCTCGGGCCGCACCCGTTCGGCCATGCGCCCGGAGCCCGCTGCATGTGTCGCCCGTTTGCCCGCTAGGCTCCCCTGAGCCACTGACACGCGGGGCCAACGCCCTGGAACTTAAAAAGAAAAGGAAAAAGGAAAAATAAAATAACTAACTAAATTAATTAATTAATTAACTTAATTAAGCCTAGTTTATCAACCTAATCACTTATTTAAATTAACTACACTTGTTTAGTTAGCCTAAGTCAATGACAACTCGGACCCACACGTCAGCTTGACCCAGTCAATTGTACTATTGGTAGCTGACGTCATTCATACATCATGCTGACATCATCCCACACTATTCTGGATAATGTTGATTTAAATTAATTAAATAAATTCCAGAAAATGTTTAAACTTTAGAAAATCATAGAAAATAAACCGTAGCTCAGATGGAAAAACTTTGTACATGAAAGTTGCTCACAACGACGAGACGAATCCGTATACGCAGTCCGTTCATCTGCCACTCGTCCCTAGCATAGTGAACCTACAACATTTCACCTCTGGTTCATTTGTCCAAAAACATGAAACATCGGGGATACTTTCCCGGATGTTTCCCCCCTTCGCCGTACCACCTACTGCCGCGTTAGGGCACACCTAACACCGCTCGTTGTCATGCCAGGCATCGTCATGCTTATGTTTGCATTGTATTTATTGTTTCTTCCCCATCTTCTCTCCGATAGACTACGAGACTGACGCTGCTGCTGCCCAGACTACGGAGTTGACGACCCCTCCTTCTTGCCAGAGCAACCAGGCAAGCCCCCCCCCCCCCTTGATCACCAGATATTGCCTATTCCTCCCTCTACTGCTTGCATTAGAATAGTATAGCATGTTACTGTTCGGCTAATCCTATTATGTTGCATAGCCTGTCATTATTGCTACAGTTATTGATACCTTACCTGCAATCCTAAATGCTTAGTATTGGATGCTAGTTTATCATCTGTGGCCCTACATTCTTGTCTGTTTGCCATGCTATACTATTGGGTTGTGATCACTCGGGAGGTGATCACGGGTATATACTATACATACATACATACATACTATACAGATGGTAACTAAAGTTGGGTCGGCTCATAGAGTACCCGCAAGTGATTCAGATATGGGGGCTGAAAGGACAGGTGGCTCCATCCAGGTAGTGGTGGGCATGGGTTCCCGATGGCCCCCGAGTGCTACTTTGAGGCAGAGCGACGGGCCAGGTTGAGACCACCTAGGCGAGAGGTGGGCCTGGCCCTGGTCGGCGTCCGTGGTTACATCAAAATAACAAGCTTAACGAGATCTTGGTATTTGATATGAGTCTGGCCACTGGCCTATATGCACTAACCAACTACGTGGGAATAGTTATGGGCACTCGACTTCGTGGTATCAGCAGAACCCTTCTAGACGTCAGCGACTGAGCGGCGCGTGCCAGATTGGAATGGAACGCCTGCTCTTGTATTAGGGAGGCTAGGTCTGCTTCCGGCCGCCCACCAACGTGCAGGTGTGCAACGGGCGATGGGTCTAGACCCCTGCGTGCTTAGGATTTAGACCAGCGTGCTGACCTCTCTGTTAGGCCTATGTCGGTAGTGCCCTGGGCGGCGACGTGTTGATCTTCCTAGGCCGGGCATGACCCAGGAAAGTGTGTCCGGCCAGAGGGATCGAGCGTGTTGGATTATGTGGTGCACCCCTACAGGGAAGTTGATGTAGGGCGGAACCCCAGGGGGCCGATCTTTCACGTTTGGAGTGGATCCTATGGAGAAATACGGAGAACGCGCGGAAGAACACAAGGGGAATCACGGGGAGAAACGAGAGAATCACTCAACCGACAAGTAATTGATCACACAAGGGCTAGATCACCGAAAGCATAAGGTAGCACAAGATTCAAAGTCAACAAGGGGAAGATACAAAGGGAACCGTTCTTCTCCGTGAGGAGGTCTTGATTGTCTTCTCCGGATGGAGGCCTTGAATCCGAATGGATCTTCTCCGAAGAGGCACGATCCGTCATGTGGAGTAGATCTAGTACGGATGAGCAATGCTCTATCTCAAACGAGCTATCACAATGCTAACCCTAGAAAGGACGAGGGGAAGGTCTATTTATAGTCTAAGCCTTCAAAGGGGTGAAAGAGGGGCGAAACGAGTACATGGGCCTCGGCTCAGATATGCTGCAGACAGGCAGGGCGGTAGTACCAGACCCTCAGGCGGTAGTACCGCTTGCAGAGCCTCAGCGGTAGTACCTCTTTGTTGGGTCGGTAGTGCCGCTCTGGAGCCGTTTGATCACATGAGTTTGTCGGGTTCGGCGGAAGGAGGGCGGATGTAGAGCGGTAGTGCCGCTTGGCTGGGTTCAGCGGCAGTACCGCTTGGCGTGGGCGGTAGTACCGCTCGTTCCAGGCTGGGAAACTTCTCCTCTTGCTCTCGACATCCATCTTGTACCATAGCTTCTTCTAGGTTGGTTCCTTGGTACCTAAGCACACAAAGCATCTCCGTTTGAGGTAGTAGCCATGTCTCAAGTGGGTCAAAGGGAAATTCAACAAGGAGAGAGTTAACCTCGGATTGGATGGCACATTCTCGAGCTCTTGTCATGGGTCCACTTGGAGCTTGTGTAGTCGAAGTAGTGTCCATGGGGGTGATCGAAGTATGCTTCGCATCATCTCCCCTCCCTTGGGAAAGATCCGACCTCGGATCGAAATCCTCATCACCATGGTATGGGGAGAGATCTTGGATGTTGAAGATGTCGCTCATGGAGTATTTGTCACGTGGTAGGTCAATCTTGTAAGCGTTGTTGTTGTAGCGTGCTAGCACCTTGAATGGCCCATCAGCGCGAGGTAGAAGTTTGGACTTGTGTTCATTGGGGAAGCGGTCCTTGCGAATGTGTAGCCACACGAGATCGCCAATGTTGAAGATCATGGGTTGCTTGTTGACGTTGAGCTTGGTTGCTAGTCGTTGTACTTGGCGCTCGATGGTGTGCCTTGTATATTCGTGCATCTTCTTGATGTAGCTTGCCCGTGCACTCGCATCCATGTTTGTGCGCTCTTGTAGAGGAAGAGGAAGGATGTCCAATGGGGATAACGGGTTGAAGCTGTAGACGACCTCGAAGCGGGACTTGCCGGTAGTTGAATGTCTTGCACGGTTGTAGGCGTACTCGGCGATGGGTATACACGCCTCCCACTCCTTGATGTTCTTCTTGATCAACACGTGAAGTAGAGTGGAGAGTGTATGGTTCGTCACCTCCGTTTGGCCGTCGGTTTGAGGATGGTATGCGGATGAGAACAAGAGCTTGATTCCGAGCTTGGTGCATAGCATCTTCCAAAAGTAACTCAAGAACTTGACGTCACGGTCGGAGACGATTGTCTTTGGTACTCCATGGAGGCGCAAGATTTCCCTACGAAAGAGATTTGCAATGTGTGAAGCATCGTCTATCTTGTTGCAAGGGATGAAATGTGCCATCTTAGAAAATCGGTCCATAACAACAAACACGGAATCCTTTCCATTTTTAGTTCTAGGCAAACCAATTACAAAATCCATGCTAAGGTCTTCCCAAGGTTGATAAGAAATAGGAAGAGGCATGTAAAGACCATGGGATTGAGCTTTAGACTTAGCTTTGTGACATGTAGAGCATCGGTTGGTGAAGCGTGAGACGTCACGGAACATCTTGGGCCAAAAGTAGTTCTTGGAGAGCGTGGTGAATGTCTTGTCGCGTCCAAAATGTCCCATGAGTCCGCCTCCATGAGCCTCTTGCAAAAGGAGCAAACGAAGAGAAGACTCAGGAATGCATAGTTTGTTAGCTCTCATAAGATAACCATCCTTGATGTAATATTGTTCCCAAGATGTATGCATCAAACATTTAGCATAAGGAGTAGCAAAAGACGGATCATTAGCATACAAGTCTTTTATGTGCTCAAAGCCAATAACATTCAACTCAAGTTTAGTGACAAGCGTGCATATGCGTGAAAGTGCATCCGCAACTACATTTTCCTTACCCTTATTGTACTTGATCACATAGGGGAAAGATTCAATAAATTCACTCCATTTGGCATGACGCTTGTTCAACTTAGTTTGACCTTTTAAGTACTTAAGCGTTTCATGATCGGTATGTATGAAAAACTCATGAGGTCTAAGATAATGTTCCCAAACATGTAGCACACGCACTAAAGCATACAATTCTTTGTCATAGATGGGATAGTTAAGTTGCGCACCGGAGAGTTTTTCACTAAAATAAGCAATGGCTCGTTTTTCTTGCATCAAAACTCCGCCAATTCCGGTACCACTTGCATCACAATGAACCTCAAAAGTTTTGTCAAAATTGGGCAAAGCAAGAATCGGAGCATGAGTAAGCAAAGACTTGAGCTCATCAAAAGCGATGGATTGCAAAGATCCCCAAACAAAAGGAGCATTCTTCTTACTCAAGGCATGCAAAGGAGTGGCAATAGTTCTAAAGTCTTTCACAAAGCAACGATAAAAACCCGCAAGACCAAGAAAACTACGCACTTGTTGCAAATTGGTGGGTTGGGGCCAAGTTTTAATTGCTTCAGTTTTAGATTCATCAACATGGACACCCTTGGAAGATACAACAAAACCCAAGAAAACCACTTTGTCAACACAGCCCTAACATGATTAAGATGCTCTTTCATGGTTTTGCTAAACACAAGAATATCATCGAAGTAAACCACAACAAAGACTCCAATATAAGGGCGAAGCACATAATGCATAAGACGCACGAAAGTACCGGGAGCCTCCGATAAACCCATAGGCATAACTAACCACTCATATAAGCCAATTTTGGTTTTGAAAGCAGTTTTCCATTCATCAACCTCTTGTATGGGATTTGATAATAGCCACTTTTAAGATAAATTTTTGAGAAAAAGTTGGCTCCGCTAAGTTCATCAAGCATATCATCTAAGCAAGGAACGGGATGCCTATAGCGAATGGTAATAGCATTTATAGGTCTACAATCGGAACACAAGCGGAAACTTCCATCTGGCTTAGGCACAAGTATAACCGGAATGGCACAAGGGCTTAGGCTTTCACATACATGACTGTTGTCGATTAGTTGTTGTACTTGCCGTTGGATCTCCTTAGTTTCTTCCGGGTTGACGCGGTATGGAGCTTTGTTTGGTGGGGGCACTCCGGGGATGAGGTCGATTCGATGCTCAATGCCTCGTAGAGGAGGTAGACCCGGCGGTACCCATCGGGGAAAACATCTTGGAATTCCTGCAAAAGAGATTGAAACACTAAAGGTAGCGCGTGAGAGGTGTTAGTGTTTGGTTCCCCATCCTTGCATACAAGGACAAAGTGCATAACACTCGATGGGTTCTCACACACTTCTCTCATCTCACTTTTTGTGGCAAATAGGACTAGGTTTTTCTCTCTAGGCGAAGAGGCGCTCAAGTTTGGCTTGTGGCTCTCACTCACTTTTTGGTGGATCACTTTCTCACTCTTCTCTCCACGATGGGTGGCTTGCTTGTCGGCTATCACTTGACTAGGAGACATAGGTCGTAGCACATACTCCTTCCCTTTCATCTTGAAGCTATAGTGATTGGTAAGGAGGTGGCAAACGGTCATTGGAACCACATCACACTCCAAAGTGGCCTCATATGCTCCAATTTTGAAAGAGACTTGGACCGTATGCTCAACTCGTATAGTGCCGGAGTCACTTAGCCATTAAACCTTGTTGGGGTGCAGGTGCTTCCTCTTGACCAATTGAAGCTTGGAGCATAGTTCTTCACTTTCCAAGTTGTGGAAACTACCTCCATCAATGATGACCTTGACAGACCTTCCATTGATGCCGGCCTTAGTGTCCAAGATATCGCGTCGTTGGTCTTGTTCTTGTTGATGTTGAAGAGTCAAGACCTTGGAGACAACGAGAGCAGGGCTCGAATCCTCATCACAAAAGACTTGGTCATCTTCATCCTCGTTCACTCGCCGGTGCATGGCCACTTGCTCAAGAGCTTCCATCTCCTCATCACTCATTGAGTCATAGGTGCCATCATCATTGAGGATCATGGTGCGCTTGTTTGTGCATTCATAGGACTTCTGGCCTCGGCCGCCGCAAGTGAAACACTTGAAGGAGCTTGTCTTGATGGTCTCATCGGTCGGAGTAGATGATGAAGCACGCGGCTTGAAGTTGCTTGTAGTAGGAGAAGGACGAGTTGAACTTGAAGAAGTTTTCTTGTAACTTGGCTTGTCGTCATTGCTTGGAGAAGGCTTGGTTGATGTAGAGGTTGGAGGAGTTGTTGAAGCTTGGTTGTTGGAGAAGCCTTAGGTCTTGAACGAGTACTTGGCGTACTTGAAGTCATCTTGCACTTGACGTTCCGCCTTGGTAGCTTGATGTACGAGCTCAATGAGTTTGGAGTAGGGTTGGAAGTCGGCGATCTTCTTGATGGGATGATTGAGTCCATTCAAGAATCGTGCCATTGTTTGCTCATCATCTTCCGTGACATTGGCTCAAATCATGGCTATCTCCATTTCCTTGTAGTATTCTTCAACACTCTTTGTTCCTTGCTTGAGGAGTTGTAGCTTCTTCAAGAGATCGCGGTTGTAGTAGGTTGGCACAAAATGTGCTCGCATGACTTCCTTCATTTGAGCCCAAGTGGTGATTGGAGGTTCACCTCTTGCTTGTCGGCGCTCAAGGACTTGTTCCCACCATATGAGCACATAGTCTTGGAACTCAAGTGATGCCATAGCGATCTTCTTCTCTTCCTCATAGTTGTGCAAACGAAAGATTTTTTCGACCTTCAATGCCCATGAAAGGTACTCTTCGGGGTCATTGGTTCCATTGAACTTGGGCATGGTGAATTTTAACTTTCCATAGTGTTGCTCTTCATTGTGTTGTTGGCGATGGTGATGATGACGCCCTTGACGTGGAGGGTAATCATCCTCATGTTGCTCTTGGCGTGGAGGAAGTCCATGATCAATTTGCTCTTGTTGAACTTGAGGTTGAGGTGGAGCTTGACGATCTTGTGGAGGAGCTTGAGGAACTTGACGTTGCACACATGGTTGGTAGTTCCTCTCTTGGATTTATTCTCGAAGGGCTTCCTCTTGATTGCGCCGGTCGCGATTGCGGTTGGCGATGGATCGACTAGATTCTTGAAGGGCACGTTGCGCCTCAAGAGCTTGCACTTCTCGTTGTTGTTGTTGAAGACGTTGAGCCTTGGCGTCTTGTTCCTCTTGGTGTAGACGTGCTCGTTCGTCTTCTTGGCGACGAAGACATTGTCGTTCTTGAGCTTGAGCAAAAGCAACTTGGTTTGAGTGAGGACGAGGGACTTGCTCATCGACTTGCTCTTGTGAATGCTTGTCATGTAGCGGGTTGCGAGATGCATGACGGTCTTGACGCGCGGCTCGTCGAAGAGTGTTCGAAGACGATGTACTTGAGACAGAGAAGGAGTTGTTGGAGTGTCAACTTGAGTGGCTCCGTCTTGAGTATGAAGAAGTTGAAGGAGGCCGGTTCACCAACAAGGCACGGATCTCATCCATCCTTGCATTGTTCTCTTGCTTGTGCGCGTCGAGCTTGTTGTCGAAGTAGTCCTTGGTACGTTGCTCGGAGAGTCGCAAGTCAGTGGCGAGGTTGTTGATGCGTTCGTTCATAGCTTGTTGCTCTTGATGCAATGCTCGTTGTGCACCAAAGAGGTGGCTCTTGGTGACGTATGATGACATGTCATCGTCTTGCTCGATGAAGAGTGGGTTGGTAGAAGTACTCGGCCTATCCATCATTCCAAGCAAAAATGTGAGTGGTAGAAGGAGAAGAACTTATACCAATGTACCTTGACCGATGTTGACAATGAATCAAGTTCACTCAAATGCGGACAATGAAATAGCACTATTGGTACCAATCCTTGTCGGTTATCACACCTACACAAGTAAAAGCTTATGGTGGAGCTTGGTTAGGATGGTGGCACAAAATTTGATGCAATTGTTAGTTTGACTCAAAGATGTTGAAAAAGATTCGCAAATTCGCAAATGAAACAAGTAGACCAAGAAAGTAGTGGTACACGGAAACACACACGCAAATAGATAAGTGGGATTGTGCAAACCAAAAGTGAGCCAAAATGTGGAATCCATGAAAATGCTCTTGTTGCACAATACTAGAGAGACGCTAGCACGATTGCACAATAGGCAGATACGGAGCTTGTGCACAACCTACTAGGCAAAAATGCAATGATCTCTATCCCAAGTATGCTATATGTATGGTATTTCGGTGCTATGATCCAAGATGATCTTATATGACAATCTTAATGTAGTATGATGCTATGGTCCTTGCTTATAAGCTCTTTGCTTATCTTTCCTCTTTGCTTAAAAGCTTGGGTGGCTCTTTCACTTTTGAGCTCTTTTCTCATGCAAAACTTCATGAACCAAGATAGCAATTGTGTATGCGATGACAACTTTGTGACACACAAGTTGATGCCAAGATATGCACCACTTTGGTATGGTATGTATGCTATGGAGTATGATCACTAATGTGCACAAGTCATGTTGCCGGCAATACTCAATGGCTAGTCTCGATGGGTAAGCTACGCAAAAGTAAGGCCATGTGGGCATCAATGCAATTGCAAGGTATGACAAAGATGTCGTCGAAGTTACCATCCTTGGCGATGATGAGTAGTCGATGGAGATGAGCGGTGGTGATGTTGATGTCGAACCGTACCTATATAGCCGAAACACAATAGGACACGTGAACCACAACCCAAAATCTCAAAGACCAAAACTTGTGAAAATTGTCATAGGAGGTAGCGGTGAGCGGTGGTGGCATTTGTTGAAAGTGGTGGTGGTATGTGGAAGTATGTGTGGGCACCGGGGCAAAAATTTGTCGAAACTAGGTGGAAAAGGGACGTGAAAGAAGGAATTGCAACTTGCCCAGGGTGGAGCGGTAGTGCCGCTTGGGAGGGCGGTAGTACCGCTTGTGGCGCTCAACGGTAGTACCGCTTGTTGGGCGGTAGTACCGCTCGTGTCGGGAAAAATTCTTAAAATCAAAAATCGGGGCGAATTTGGGGCGGAAAAGGATGATTTCGGGGCAAAAAATTGGATGGATTTCGAGGAAGGAAAGAGGTGAAAATTGGGAGGTGCTAGATCCACTCGAAACCAAGCAAATCCACGGATCAAAATCAACAAAACATCATCAAACCAACAAATCACAAAAAAATTTGGGGGCTATTTTTGGTGGGGATTTTCGGATTTAGGACAAAATCAACAAAATCAAGCTAGAAAAAGAGGGGTAGGGGCTCCAAAAACGTGATCAATGTGGCTCATGATACCAAGATGATGTAGGGCGGAACCCTAGGGGGGCGATCTTTCATGTTTGGAGTGGATCCTGCGGAGAAACACGGAGAACGCGCGGAAGAACACAAGGGGAATCACGGGGAGAAACGAGAGAATCACTCAACCAACAAGTAATTGATCACACAAGGGCTAGATCACCGAAAGCATAAGGTAGCACAAGATTCAAAGTCAACAAGGGGCAGATACAAAGGGAACCGTTCTTCTCCGTGAGGAGGTCTTGATTGTCTTCTCCGGATGGAGGCCTTGAATCCGAATGGATCTTCTCCAAAGAGGCATGATCCCTCACGTGGAGTAGATCCGGTACGGATGAGCAATGCTCTATCTCAAACGAGCTATCACAATGCTAACCCTAGAAAGGACGAGGGGAAGGTCTATTTATAGTCTAAGCCTTCGAAGGGGTGAAAGAGGGGCGAAACGAGTACATGGGCCTCGGCCCGGATACGCTGCACACAGGCAGGGCGGTAGTACCGGACCCTCGGGCGGTAGTACCGCTTGTAGAGCCTCAGCGGTAGTACCACTTTGTTGGGGCGGTAGTGCCGCTCTGGAGCCATTCGATCACATGAGTTTGTCGGGTTCGGCGGAAGGAGGGAGGATGTAGAGCGGTAGTGCCGCTTGGCTGGGTTCAGCGGTAGTACCGCTTGCAGAGCCTCAGCGGTAGTACCACTTTGTTGGGGCGGTAGTGCCGCTCTGGAGCCATTCGATCACATGAGTTTGTCGGGTTCGGCGGAAGGAGGGAGGATGTAGAGCGGTAGTGCCGCTTGGCTGGGTTCAGCGGCAGTACCGCTTGGCGTGGGCTGTAGTACCGCTCGTTCCAGGCTGGGAAACTTCTCCTCTTGCTCCCGACGTCCATCTTGTACCATAGCTTCTTCTAGGTTGGTTCCTTGGTACCTAAGCACACAAAGCATCTCCATTTGAGGTAGTAGCCATGTCTCAAGTGGGTCAAAGGTAAGTTCAACAAGGAGAGAGTTAACCTCGGATTGGATGGCACGTGCTCGAGCTCTTGTCATGGGTCCACTTGGAGCTTGTGTAGTCAGAGTAGTGTCCATGGGGGTGATCGAAGGATGCTCTGCATCAAAAGTTTATCTATTCGAATAGTCGTGTCCCTGGTAAAAGGACGACCCGGAGTTGTACCTTGAGCTTATGACAACTAGAACTGGGTAATTAATAAAACACACCCAGACAAGTTCCAGAGACAACCCGGTGATTGCTTTTCCACAGGGCGACGAGGGGAGGATCGCCGGGTAGGATTATGCTCTGCGATGCTACTTGGAGATCTTCAATCTACTCTCTTCTACATGCTACAAGACGGAGGCTGCCAGAAGCGTATTCTTCGATAGGACTAGCTATCCCCCTCTTATTCTTGCATTCTACAGTTGAGTCCACCGATATTGCCTCTTTACACATATACCCATGCAAATGTAGTTAGATCCTTGCTTGCGAGTACTTTAGATGAGTACTCACGGTTGCTTTGCTACTTTTTTCTCCTTTCCAGGTTATTGCAACCATATGATGGAGCCCAAGAGACAGAGGATCCCGAGGATAGTTCTACATGGAGTTCGGCTTCGAGGAGTTGTTAGGAGGTCCCAGGCAGAAGGCCTCGCCTTTTCGATTGTCACTACTTTTGTGCTAGCCTTCTTAAGGCAAACTTGTTTAACTTATGTCTCTACTCATATATTGTTGCTTCCGCGGACTCGTTTATGTTCGAGCACTTGTATTTGAGCCCTCGAGGCCCTTGGCTTGTAATACGATGCTTGTCTAACTTATTTTACTTTTTAGAGTGGTGTTGTGATATCTTCCCGTGAGTCCCTGATCTTGATCGTACACGTTTGCGTGTATGATTAGTGTATGGTCAAATCGGGGGCGTCACAAGTTGGTATCAGAGACGACTGCCTATAGGAATCCCCCTTCCACACTCCTTGGCCGAAGTCGAGTCTAGACATTGCAAAGCTTTTTAGTAACTTGGTTGTGCAGCTTACGGGCCCACGTCGCCATTGGGTGGTATTAGGATCTTTTACTCCTTGTCTATACTCTAGGACTATTCGGGTTAAATGATTTTGGTAACTCTAACTCTAGGTTCTCGTAACTATTTCTCCCGGAGAGCCCTCATTCCGGAAGATCACGTGCTTCGACAGAAGATTCTAAGGATATCCCTCAATATTTTCCCAAGACCCTTGTGCTCATCACCTTTGCAATTCACTGCCACCAATAATCCCTATGGATATCTGCATGCACTTGTCATTCTCATGATCATTTCGCGTCACTCTTGTTGTTACAAGATGCCTCGAACTATTCTCTGTTGTCCCGAGAATCCTTTGAGTTTACTGTCTTGCAGTTTTATTTCGCATGAAAACCGTTATGGTTTTTTCTCACATTTATCGAGGATCCATTCTTCTCAATTGTTCATGTGTCTCACAAAATTCTTCGGAATACTTTTCAATCTTTCAAAAATCCTCTGCAGCCTGTTACTCTTGAAACTCTTGCCTGCTTGCATTATGGTTAACTCCATATGACTAGTAGTCCTCGTTAACATCCCTTGTCTTAGTCATTTTGAGCCTATTGATTCAATGTGTGCGTACGCACGCAGTCATCAGGTTATCCTTTATAAAATTATCTTTCCGGCTCGGGCGTCATTCCGGAAATGAGTTGGTTCTCGGCAATTCAAACCTTTATTGATTGCCCAGAAATTAGTTTCAACTTATCCATCCTTGATCAAAGCGTCTGCTTCTCATCCTTTGTTTTGGAAACCATAATTTCTTTCTATTTAAGCATCAGACTAATCAGGTGATTCTTGAATCTCATGCCTCTCCATTCTTCTTCCTCTGTGTGAGTACCGATACTCACATAAGCTCTGTTGTGGATCGCCCGATCCATTGTTGGATTGTTATCCGACAGTGTCCTTCATATTCAATCACCTTGTGAGTCTTTCCCCTGATACATAATGCCTTTGGTAAATTGTATCCTCTGCTTGGCCAACCATGCTCTGCTTTCGAGCTTGTGTATTTACTTTTGAAACTTCTGTTATATGTTACTAAGATGCCCGATGGGTTGAACCTATGCCTTCCCCTAATATGTGAGAACCCGAAAGTTTTCACAAGTCCTACTCTTCCGGTGTTCTACCAAATAAAATTCCAACACTACAGTTTTATCAAAATGAGAGGTGAATGAAATGATATGCGTTAAAGAAGTGGGAGTCGACCTTGAACGTTGCGTTCATGCCCATGAAAATGATGTAGACCGTCTCGGAAGCCTCTTGCAAAATGATTATCCAGATGTATGATTCTTTTGGTATTCTTGAGATTGATTCCTTACAGTTATGGTTCCGACCATGTTGTCCTGATCTGATATGTCTGATGGGAATTAAATCCAGTGCCTCGTCTATTTTTGGCAAGGTTGAAGTATCTACTGTCATAGGCCAATGACCTAGTTCTACTTCTATCATGTTCTACCTTCGAGTATTACCCCCTGGTATCTCGAAGATGTCTTGCCATTGCACCACATCTTACTAACTTTGTTGAAGTAATGTCTTTCCTTGTCGTAATCACTCTATGGGTTCTGGGTTGTTGTCAACCGAGGACACCGACTAGTGAAATTATTCCGCACTACAAATCAAATACCCCTAGTATTTTTACTAGGAAATTCTGAACTCAAGCTAGTCATTCCTAGACTATCGGCTGCATCCTGGTCTTGCTATCTTTGACTGTGCTACCTCGTCCTTCTCTGGTGCACGAATTCTTCAGCGTGTGAGCACGACTTACGTCGAGCTTTCAACATCATGTTGCTTGTCTTGAAGGGCAATTTTGGTTTCGAGCTTGCATCTTATATATTGATCCTATAACTTGCCACTTTGTCATTCCCTTGCTTGTTGCCGTTGTTGTTTGATTGCATCCTCTCGAAACCTCCCGGCAAATGTGTCGGATCACCTTCAACACTTTGACTTCTTCTGAGATGTTAAATGTGTTCATGATGAGAAATACCCTCCTTGCCCTCGATGATTTTTATTATCATCGACAACACCCTTGACTTCCTTTCATCGCGAACTTGTCCACATTATGAATACAACTTGCTCTCTAGCTAGTGTTGTGTTCTGCCTTGAAGTATTACTGTCTTTTCTGTCGAGAATGTTGTGGGGATTGCTCCACCTCTTAGTAATTCTCGGTATGATGATACTTCTCACCATCACCATTCTTCCTTGGTCCCTGTGTTGTTTTTAACCAGGATACCAATATGCTAACGATGTTGTTTGAGTTCTGTACTTCTAGCAACCCTATTGCTTAGAAGTTAACGATCGAACAGTTCGTTCTTAGACTATTGGTTATTGAATCGTCCCTCTAACATTGATCTTGCTTCCAAAGGCCATATTTCGGGCACACCTTTCAACTGATGATTGATGGTGTATGTTTTCCTCGAGCATACAACATTATATCATTTGAATTGACAAGTGTCATCTTCTTGTTCACATTATTGTGGGAATCCATCCGTTTGGAATTCTCGACGAGTTGTCGCTGAGCCCATCAGCCACCTCCTCATCCCCTCCTTGATTTAATGATGAACTCTGGTTTCGGGACTCGCTTCCATAGTTCATTTCCCGAGAAACTTACAATGTCACCTCATTAATTTGTGTTGCATCTTTTCTTCTCACACATCCTGAGTCTGAGGTATCCTGACCCCAAGCAAATCTGAATCTTGGTCGGATATGATGGTTGGAACATAATTCCAAGAGTTATAACACTGGTCTTTTATGACCCGGTAAGGTGATGTCATGCCCGGCAAACCTGGCCGGAGGACCTTATGTTATAGTTTCCATTTTAGCAAGGTTAGCCATTCTTCCATGAGGAAATTGTAATCCTTATTCTATTAGTTGTTCCTGATATGTTGTGTATCCAAAGTCCGAACTTTGCTTGAAGACCATGTCAATGCTATCTCGAAGCATGTCTGTGGTACTCTGATTTTTAGTAAAACATCTTGAAGCCCAATTCTAAATGTTTCTTGCTCAATTATCCAAATACCATTGTATGGGTAATGCCGTGGAATTTCTCTGCCCTTACCTAAAGGGTTTTCTACTGCATATCATGTCATGGATATCGTGTTCTGCTTATCCTTGGGAAGGATATACCCCTGGAATATGTGTCTAAACACATTTTCCTTTCCATTGTTTTGTTTAACCTTTCTTGTACTCTGACTTATCTAAGTAGTGGTAATTCCCTGCTTAGGTAAACACCTTGGTGTACAACCCTATCAAGTATAACCCTGTTACTATTGTTGATGTCGTTCCATTAACTGCTAGTGAACGAAAACCTTGCCTATTGGTCCGCCTCGTTACAACAAGCAAGAGAATGGTTCTCTTCGTCCCCCGTCCTTCGTACCGACATTGTTGCCAACATAGCTAATAGACTATCCTCTGACATGCCTTGCTTTTTGTGCAAGATGTCATCGCCCTTCCTACTCTTAACCCACATGGTGGGCCCATAACCCACAGTTCCACGGGATCGAAACATGACTCTCCTGTACAACCCTGATTCTAATGTATTCTTTGCACTTGACTTCATGTGTAATTCACGAGCTAAATTCTACCGTGTTTCATCCTGGTATCAAACACCATATTATTCTCGCTGATCAAGGCCCCATTCCAGCTTCTGGTTAGGCATCGAATGACTGCCTACCCATCTGAAACTTTGGTACCATCGCTTATTGTTCTCAATGCATTCACTGAAATACTGCTCGAAGGGTACTTCGTGTATCACTTTCTGAATTCGTCGTCAGATGCACAAACTTCTTGGAGATACGTTCCTCCAAAGTTTCCCCCTTGTCACGTTCGTAGGACAATGAAGATCCTAAAGGAAGGATGATGACTTGATCATGACGGCCGGAAACAAAGGAACAAAGACATCAACGTAATGAATCAACCTCTTCAAAAGGGAAACCAAGACCGAGAAGACCCGTTAGAATTTTGCAACCAGACCTTTACCCCCCCCCCCTTACTACACCGCTTAATCTCGGAACGAGATTTCTTGTAGTGGGGGAGATATGTGATGCCCGGATAATCAACCTACAGTAATCCACTACTAATGATGCTTTGTCATCGTTTTACTGTTGCTAAGTCCCACGACAAATCAAACCCGTTTGAAATCAAATTCAAAAAAAACTTAGTCAAACAATAAAAGTTTTCGAACATTAAAACTAAAATGTTCCGAGAGTGTCGGATATTTCATAGGTAAAATGTGGGTGATGAAACTACACTTTTATAAAATAATTTAATGCACCAATGTAATTAAAACATCATTTCAAATAATTAGTAAATACTTATAATTCGATAAATAATTGTAAACTAAGTTAAAATAATGTTGGGACATGTTATCTCAGCGGGTTTTGGTAAGTTACTAATTTAGAATTAAGTTTTGTAATATTCCAAAGTCATTTGAGATCTAAACTAAAACAAAATAAGTAAAAAAAGAATAAAACAGAAAGCAAAAATAAAATAAAAGGACCACCCCCCTCCCTGGCCAACTCGGCCAGATGGCCCAGCCAGCCAGCCCACCAACCGGCCCAAACCCCCTCCATATCCCCACCGGGGGGAAAACCCTAACCCCCCCGACCACACATGCCCCCCCACTCCCCACGTCTCTCCTCTCCCCCTCTCGATCCGATCTGGATTGGGGGATGAATGATGATGCCAACGCCTCGCCCCATCACTGCGTCGACCACCGCCGCCGCCTAGGACGCCA
>NC_041393.1:366587382-366683458 GCF_002162155.2 Triticum dicoccoides | reverse complement strand
CGTCCGCGTGGGCCCTCGCCGGCGCCGCCTTCTGCTACCGCTCCGGACACCCCTCCGCCGCCTTCCTGGCTCCGGCCGCCGGCGCTGGCGTGCGCCATGTGCGCCCAGTGCTCGGGCCGCACCCGTTCGGCCATGCGCACGGCGCCCGCTGCCTGTGTCGCCCGTTTGCCCGCTAGGCTCCCCATGAGCCACTGACATGCGGGGCCCACGCCCTAGAACTTTAAAAAAAGAAAAAAGGAAGAAGAAAATAATTAAATTAATTAATTAAATTAACTTAATTAAGCCTTGTTTATTAACCTAATCACTTATTTAAATTAACTAAACTTGTTTAGTTAGCCTAAGTCAATGACAACTCGGACCCACACGTCAGCTTGACCTAGTCAACCGTACTCTTGGTTGCTGACGTCATTTATTTATCATGCTGACGTCATCCCACACTATTCTGGATAATGTTGATTTAAATTAATTAAATAAATTCCAGAAAATGTTTAAACTTTAGAAAATCATAGAAAATAAACCGTAGCTCGGATGGAAAAACTTTGTACATGAAAGTTGCTCAGAACAACGAGATGAATCTGAATACGCAGCCCGTTCGTCCTCCACGCGTCCTAGAATAGCGAACTTGCAACGATTCACCTCCAGTTCATTTGTCCGAAAACGCGAAACACCGGGGATACTTTCCTGGATGTTTCCCCCCTTCGCCGATACCACCTGCTGTCGCGTTAGGGCACACCTAACACCGCTCGTTGTCATGTCATGCATCGTCATGCTTATGTTTGCATTGTATTTATTGTTTCTTCCCCCTCTTCTCTCCGGTAGACTACGAGACCGACGCTGCTGCTACCTAGTTTGACTACGGAGTTGACGACCCCTCCTTCTTGCCAGAGCAACCAGGCAAGCCCCCCCCCCCCTTGATCACTAGATATCACCTATTCCTCCCTCTACTGCTTGCATTAGAGTAGTATAGCATGTTACTGTTTGGTTAATCCTATTCTGTTGCATAGCCTGTCATTGTTGCTACAGTTATTGATACCTTACCGGCAATCCTAAATGCTTAGTATAGGATGCTAGTTTATCATCTGTGGCCCTACATTCTTGTACGTTTGTCATGCTATACTATTGGGCAGTGATCACTCAGGAGGTGACCACGGGTATATACTATACATACATACATACTATACAGATGGTGACTAAAGTCGTGTCGGCTCGTAGAGTACCCGCAAGTGATTCAGATATGGGGGATGAAAGGACAGGTGGCTCCATCCAGGTAGTGGTGGGCCTGGGTTCCTGATGGCCCCTGAGTGCTACTTTGAGGCGGAGCGACAGGGCAGGTTGAGACCACCTAGGCGAGAGGTGGGCCTGGCCCTGGTCGGCGTCCGTGGTTACTTCAAAATAACACGCTTAATGAGATCTTGGTATTTGATCTGAGTCTGGCCACTGGCCTATACGCACTAACCAACTACGCGGGAACAGTTATGGGCACTCGACGTCATGGTATCAGCCGAAGCCTTCTAGACGTCAGCGACTGAGCGGCGCACGCCGGATTGGACTAGAATGCCTGCTCTTGTATTAGGGAGGCTAGGTCTGCTTTCGGCCGCCCATGCAACATGCAGGTGTGCAATGGGCGATGGGCCCAAACCCCTGCGCGCTTAGGATTTAGACCGGTGTGCTGACCTCTCTGTTAGGCCTAGGTGGGGCTGCGACGTGTTATCTTCCGAGGCTGGGCATGACCCAGGAAAGTGTGTTCGGCCAGAGGGATCGAGCGTGTTGGGTTATGTGGTGCACCCCTGCAGGGAAGTTTATCTATTCAAGTAGTCGTGTCCCTCGGTAAAAGGACGACCCGGAGTTGTACCTTGATCTTATGACAACTAGAACCGGATACTTAATAAAACATACCCAGACAAGTTCCAGAGACAACCCGGTGATTGCTTTTCCACAGGGCGATGAGGGGAGGATCGCCGGGTAGAATTATGCTATGCGATGCTACTTGGAGAACTTCAATCTACTCTCTTCTACATGCTGCAAGATGAAGGCTGCCAGAAGCATAGTCTTCAATAGGACTAGCTATCACCCTCTTATTCTTGCATTCTGTAGTTCAGTCCATCGATATTTCCTCTTTACACATATACCCATGCATGTGTAGTGTAGATCCTTGCTTGCGAGTACTTTGGATGAGTACTCATGGTTGCTTTGCTACTTCTGTTTCCCCTATCCCGGTTATTGCGATCATATGATGGAGTCCAGGAGCCAGAGGATCCCGAGGATAGTTCTACATGGAGTTTGTCTTAGAGGAGTTGTTAGGAGGTCCCAGGCAGGAGGCCTCGCCTTTTCGATCGTCGCTACTTTTGTGCTAGCCTTCTTAAGGCAAACTTGTTTAACTTATGTCTCTACTCATATATTGTTGCTTCCGCGGACTCGTTTATGTTCGAGCACTTGTATTCGAGCCCTCGAGGCCCCTGGCTTGTAATATGATGCTTGTATGACTTATTTTACTTTTTAGAGTTGTGTTGTGATATCTTCCTGTGAGTCCCTGATCTTGATCGTACACGTTTGCATGCATGATTAGTGTACGGTCAAATCGGGGGCGTCACATGCGTCATCCCGCAACTAACTCATTAGTCACATTACTTGCAAGGCTTCATATGATGTGCATTACCGAGAGGGCCCAGACATACCTCTCCGATACTCGCAGTGACAAATCCTAATCTCGATCTATGCCAACCCAACAAACACCTTCAGAGATACCTGTAGAGCATCTTTATAATCACCCAGTTGCGTTGTGATGTTTGATAGCACACAAGGCATTCCTCCGGTGTCTGGAAGTTGCATAATCTTATAGTCGGAGGAATATATATTTGACACGAAGAAAGCAGTAGCAATAAAACGGAACGATCATTATGTTAAGCTAACGGATGGGTCTTGTGCATCACATTATTTGATAGAGGCAAACGTGTCTCGTCTTTCGATGAGATGATGGATATCGCTTTGGTGGCAGTCGACTTTGACGATCCGACTACGAATGTGCGAGGATGTCGCGCCTTAGCAATCGCTAAACCAACTCCGAGAGGTTATTGACCACGCCGGAGCACGATCAACCTGACCACGAGGGTCTGTTTCCTGCAAGCAAACGAAGAACAAGCAAGAAACTGAGATTACAGTCTGGATATTGCGAATATAAGATGAAAGCTTGGTTGATCAAGGTGGGGTTCTGTGACGCCTTTGTCTGGTCGTTGAACACAAATGACGTACGCGAAGTTGCAGCTATGGCGAACTTTTAATCTAAACAGAACCCAAAGTCTAAACGATGCCCTAAGGGCTGTATATATGGAGGAAGAGGGGGGAATTTCGTGACCCTTGGTGGAGGGGCCTGAAATCAACCCTATCTCTTGTTTCCCCACACATACGGACTCTAAAAATATCCTATACTTATGTATTTCGAAATTACTTGGGCCTGGCCCAATAATATGGTGACGCAGCACCTAAAATAGCCTCGGGACGAAATTTATGAAGTGGCATCTTGTATATTTCGTCCAAGGCTTCATGCACCCATTATGGTGGCTTCAAAGTCCTGAAATCATCACTTGTAACTCTGTTCTTGTTCCCCTTGCGCATGCCATCATCTCCATGCTTGTTCTTGCTCCAATGTTCATCCTTCTCCAAGCTAGGCCCTTCATTTGTAAGCAAAACAAATGTATCCAATTTAGGCAGCATCATATTCTCATGAACATTGGAATCATTACCAAGAAATGAAAGTACCTAGTAATTTAGTTGGCGTGCACGAGCTCTAGTAATTGGTCCAGTATGTATAGCAGCAGGGGCTGTGGGTGTAACAATTGTATTGATGTCCTCATCATCCTCCCCTTCTTGAAATGAAGTCGTCCTCGACGGAAGTTCATCTTCCTCACCCAAATAAGGCTTCAAATCTGCAATGTTAAAAGTGGGACTAACCCCAAAATCTGTAGGCAGCTCAAGTTTATATGCATTATCATTTATTTTCTCTAACACCTTAAAGGGACCATCAGCACGTGGCATTAACTTTGATTTACGCAAATCAGGAAATCTATTCTTACGCAAATGTAACCAAACAAGATCTCCAGGTGCAAACACAACATGTTTTCTACCCTTATCTCCAGCAAGTTTATATTTAGCATTCATACGCTCAATGTTTTCCTTATTTAAGTCATGCATTTTTAAAATCAATTCAGCACGTTGTTTAGCATCAAAATTAACCTTCTCCAAAGATGGAAGAGGCAACAAATCAATAGGTGCACGAGGTAGGAAACCATACACAACTTCAAAAGGGCACATCTTAGTAGTAGAATGCAATGAACGATTATAAGCAAATTCAATATGAGGCAAGCATTCCTCCCACATTTTCTTATTATTCTTCAAAACAGCCCTAAGCATAGTAGACAGCGTTCTATTGACTACTTCAGTTTGTCCATCAGTTTGGGGGTGACAAGTAGTACTAAAAAGCAGTTTAGTACCCAACTTAGCCCATAAACATCTCCAAAAGTGGCTAAGAAATTTAGTATCACGATCTGAAACAATAGTATTTGGCACACCATGCAAGCGAATAATTTCACAAAAGAACAAATCAGCAACATTAACAGCATCATCGCTTTTATGACATGGTATAAAGTGTGCCATTTTCGAGAATCTATCCACGACAACAAATATGTGATCCCTCCCCTTCTTTGTTCGAGGTAAACCTAAAACAAAGTCCATAGATATATCCTCCCAAGGAACACTAGGTACAGGCAAAGGCATATATAAACCATGAGGATTGAGTCGTGACTTAGCTTTTTGACATGTAGTGCAGCGAGCAATAAAACGCTCAACATCCCGTCTCATCTTTGGCCAAAAGAAATGTGTAGCAAGTACGTCCTCCGTCTTCTTCACGCCAAAGTGTCCCATTAATCCTCCTCCATGCGCCTCCTGCAACAACAAAAGACGAACGGAGCTAGCTGGAATGCATAGCTTGTTAGCACGAAACACAAATCCATCGTTAACGACGAACTTGTTCCACATTCTTCCTTCTTTACAATTCTGCATTACATCTTTAAAATCAGCATCATGCACATACTGATCTTTGATGGTCTCCAAACCAAATATTTTGAAGTCAAGTTGTGAAAGCATAGTGTACCGGCGAGACAATGCATCAGCAATAACATTTTCTTTTCCCTTCTTGTGTTTAATGACATAAGGAAAAGTCTCAATGAATTCAACCCATTTAGCATGTCTACGATTCAGTTTAGCTTGACTTTTAATATGTTTCAAAGATTCATGATCAGAATGTATAACAAATTCTTTAGGCCATAAATAATGTTGCCATGTTCCTAAAGTCCGAACAAGAGCATATAATACTTTATCATAAGTAGAATAATTCAGACTAGGCCCACTCAATTTTTCAGAAAAGTATGCAACAGGTTTGCCATCTTGTAATAACACACCGCCTAATCCAATTCCACTAGCATCACATTCAAGCTCAAAAGTCTTATTAAAATCAGGAAGTTGGAGTAAAGGAGCATGTGTCAACTTATCTTTCAATACCGAGAAGGCTTCTTCCTGTGCGGTATCCCAAAGAAAAGGCACATCTTTCTTTGTAAGCTCATTGATAGGTGCAGTAATGGTGCTGAAATCTCTCACAAAACGCCTATAGAATCCAGCGAGGCCAAGAAAACTCCTCACTTGTGTGACCGTTTTGGGCTGCGGCCAACTCTCAATAGCTTCAATCTTGGCTTTATCAACTTCAATTCCCTGTGGAGTAACAACATAGCCAAGAAAAGATACTCGGTCTGTGCAAAAGGTGCACTTCCCAAGGTTACCAAACAAACGTGCATCACATAGAGCAATAAAAATAGCACGTAAATGTTCCAAATGTTCTTCCAAAGATCTGCTATAAATCAATATGTCATCAAAGTAAACTACCACAAATCGTCCAATGAAAGCACGTAAAACTTCATTCATTAATCTCATGAAAGTACTAGGTGCATTAGTTAACCCAAAAGGCATGACTAACCACTCATATAATCCAAACTTAGTTTTAAATGCTGTTTTCCATTCATCTCCCAATTTCATACGAATTTGATGGTATCCACTATGCAAATCAACTTTGGAGAATATTGTAGAGCCACTCAATTCATCAAGCATATCATCGAGCCTAGGAATAGGATGACGATAACGAATAGTAATATTATTAATGCCTCTACAATCAACACACATACGTGATGTACCATCCTTTTTCGGCACTAGAATAATAGGAACAGCACAAGGACTAAGGGATTCGCGTATATAACCTTTGTCGAGAAGCTCTTGTACTTGACGCATAATCTCCTTTGTCTCCTCTCGATTGGTACGGTATGGTGCACGGTTTGGCAGTGCAGCACCGGGAATTAAGTCAATCTGATGCTCAATCCCTCAAATAGGCGGTAATCCCGGTGGCACGTCTTGTGGAAAGACGTGAGCGAACTCCTGCAAAATGTTAGTGACAGCAGGAGGCAAAGAGGAAGGCACGTCCTCGAATGAAAATAATGCCTCTTTGCACACAAAAGCATAGCAAACAGATTTGCTGAAATCTAGCTCATCAATATCAGATTTGGTGGCAAATAAACATGCAGTTTTCAATTTAATTTCAGAAGCAACACTAGATGGTTTATTATTAGGCTTCATTTGTTGCTCAAATTCTTTTGCCACAATCTGATTTTCACTCTTATTCTTCTCCTGTTTTGCTTTATTAGCTCTATTAATATCATCTTTCAAAATGGAATCAGGAGTCATAGGAAGCAAAGTAATATTTTTATCCTTATGAACAAGAGTATAGTGATTGTTTCTACCATGGTGTACAGAGTTTTTATCAAATTGCCATGGTCTACCAAGTAATAAGGAACATGCTTGCATAGGTACCACATCACAATCAACATAATCAGCATATGTAGAGATACTAAAATGCACACGAACAGTACATGTTACCTTAACCTTGCCGCTGTTGTTGAACCATTGGATGTAGTAAGGATGTGGATGTGGTCTTGTG
This sequence comes from Triticum dicoccoides, assembly GCF_002162155.2. Classification (NCBI taxonomy): domain Eukaryota; kingdom Viridiplantae; phylum Streptophyta; class Magnoliopsida; order Poales; family Poaceae; genus Triticum; species Triticum dicoccoides. The sequence goes on along the minus strand of NC_041393.1, from coordinate 366,676,425 downwards.
GTGAGAGAAAGCTTCTCCACCATCTCCATGCTAGCCAAGTTGTTGCAGCTCCCTCCGTCTATTATGACACGCACAGAACGTTCCTTCACAACTTCCTTGGTATGGAACAAATTGTGCCTCTGATTTTGCTTAGCTTGTGTGACCTGCACACTCAAAACACGTTGAGCAACTAAACATTCATACCTGTCAGCGTCTTCAGGAGCCATGTATTGCGTCTCATGATCATAATCATCTCTACCATGTTCTTCACGTGTAATAAGAGCCAAAGTCTCCTCATCATAGTCACTAGCGGACTCATATCCACCATCCGCGGTAGCAATCATCACACGAGGAGATTTGCATTCTCTCGCATAATGACCTCCTCCCTTACAACGACGACAAATAATATCACTTGTGTGCCCTGTTGATGCCATGGAAGAACAAGAACTCTGTGCAGGCCCAGCAGGTGCGCTCTTGGCAGATAATGGTGGTTGTGCCTGTTTTCTTGTATCACGACTGGAGGAGGCACCTGATTGAGGTGCTGGTGCAGTTGAAGTAGAAGATGCACGCGGTGTCCATGATGAAGGTCGGCCTGCAGAAAAGTTAGATCGCGCCAATGCTTGTCGATCCTGCACTTCACGTTCAGCTTTACAAGCAAGATGGAATAAACAAGTGATATTAGTATACTCCTTATAGTCTAGAATGGTCTGAATCTCTCTATTTAATCCACCCAGAAAACGTGCAAGCATAGCTTCATTCTCCTCAACAATACCACATCTAATCATGCCAGTTTGTAATTCCTGATAATATTCTTCTACAGAATTTTTCCCTTGTCTTAAACGCTACAATTTTTGAAGCAATTCACGTTGATAATATGGTGGAACCCAACGCGTACGCATAGCAGTTTTCAAAGCAGCCCAAGTAGTTGGAATAGGATATAATCTACAATGTTCAGACCACCATACACATGCAAAACTAGTGAAAGCACAAACAGCACCAGCAACCCGTCTCTCCTCGGGATATTGTAAACATGTAAAACATTGTTCAGTTTCTAACTCCCAAGTAAGATATATATCAGGAATATATCTACCCTCAAATGGTGGAATATTCAATTTCAGTTTAGGAATATGGACATCATCTCGTACCTGAGGTGGTGGTGCAAGCCTACCATTACGAATATATACCTGAGGTCGACCTGCTGGTGGTGGTGCTGGTGGGTGCACGTAGTTCTGATTTTGATCAACCTCATCCTCATAATCGCCCGCATACTCATCATCCTCCTGGGTACCAGCAGCAGCAGTAGTAGGAGCCAAAGAAGCATCAATAACAGGAACAGCAGCACCAGAAGTTTGGCCATCCTTAATAGGAACACGCTTCGCTTGTCCATACTGATTCGGAAGGATGCGTTGTTGTTGGTGTTGCAGAGGTGCGATAGGTGCAGCCGGCGGTGGTGGTGGTAAACGCACGAGCAATTCATTAAACTTGCTATCAAGCTTTGTTTCAAACGTCTTCTCCATGCCATCTATCTTCTCCATGGCCTCGTCAAATCTGTTTAGCACATCTTGCACCTGTCCACTCATCATTTGCTGAAATTTATCATGTAGCTGTTTGTTCATCAGGTTCTCCCAATCAGTCTCATCGGCTTGTGATCCTACCATGGTTAGCAGCAAATAGGAACACACAAGAATATGATCCTACAGACTACTAAGAAGTGGTGGTGGTGTATCACAAACCCGTCAAGCAAATCTCAAATTCTTACCAGTTCTTACCCAGCAGCAGGTGGTGATCGGCAACCGTTGTAGTCAAAACTCTCAAAGCTTGGATAGAGCGATTACCAGGGAGAGTCAAATGCACGACGTAGATATATGTGGAACTGGGAAGGCTTATAATATGGTAGCAAAAGGGGTCAACAAAAATCAATTCAGAGATGCAAAGTTGAATAAACGCTCAACGACGGTACTGTGCTGGTCCTAGGCTAGACCGTGCTAGAGACGTGAGCCTAGAACACTAACAAAATCACGGCGCTGCAAGTAAACAAGGGAAAAGCACACCCTGGAAAAAAAATCGCTCTTTTTTTATTATTATTATTTTTTTGCGCTCTTTTTTTTGCGCTGCTTTTTTTTGCGAAAAATCACTGTAATGGCGAGTGTCTCAAAACTCTTCCTAGGTCAAACTGACAGGATGGGCACGAAATTTTTTCGACCAACTTTTTTTTTCGTTTTTTCGACTGCCCGGACCCAAAAACTGGAAACGGGTCAAAAAAACTTCCTATAATGGCACCTGTCTCAAAACACTCAGAAACACCTAAAATAGGATAGCCAGAAATTTTTTCGAAAAATGCGTTTTTGAAAAATTTTAGGCCTAAACGGAGGGTGGTTTCCGAACTTTTTTTTTCCGAAACCTACTCCGGCAAGGAAAAACGAATTGGAAACTAGATGGATCTCGAAAACACACTAATATGAAAGGAACTCGGATTGGTGGTGGATATATGGTGGTGGTATATGGCAGCGATGGTGGTATATGGCAGCGGTGGTAATATATGCATATGGATCGGTGGTGGTATATGGATACTAATTCGGAGCGGTGGTGGTAGGTGACAGGGGCGATGATGATGGTGCGGTGGCGGCGTGACAACTTATGACCAGAACTCGAAACTCTAAAAGACTAACGCTAAGACCAGCAACTAGACACGACGATGCAACCGCAAATTCAACAAAGCAAAAACCTAAAAAGATTATGCAAAGGCTCAGATTGGTTCGGATATGATGAACTAACCCTAATTTTTTTTTGGCTTTTTCGTGGACTGTAGGTATGAAGAACAGACTCGATCTAAACTATGAAAAACTGTAAAATCTCACCGAGCAACCTGGAAATCTGATACCACTTGATAGAGGCAAAGGTGTCCCGTCTTTCGATGAGATGATGGATATCGCTTTGGTGGCAGTCGACTTTGACGATCCGACTACGAACGTGCGAGGACATCGCGCCTTAGCAATCGCTAAACCAACTCCGAGAGGTTATTGACCACGTCGGAGCACGATCAACCTGACCACGAGGGTCTGTTTCCTGCAAGCAAACGAAGAACAAGCAAGAAACTGAGATTGCAGTCTGGATATTGCGAATATAAGATGAAAGCTTTGTTGATCAAGGTGGGGTTCTGTGACGCCTTTGTCTGGTCGTTGAACACAAACGAAGTACGCGAAGTTGCAGCTATGGCGAACTTTTAATCTAAACAAAACCCAAAGTCTAAACGATGCCCTAAGGGCTGTATATATGGAGGAAGAGGGGGGAATTTCGTGACCCTTGGTGGAGGGGCCCAAAATCAACCCTATCTCTTGTTTCCCCACACATACGGACTCTAAAAATAGCCTATACTTATGTATTTTGAAATTACATGGGCCTGACCCAATAATAAGGTGACGCAGCACCTAAAATAGCCTCGGGACGAAATTTATGAAGTCTCATCTTGTATATTTCGTCCAAGGCTTCATGCACCCATTATGGTGGCTTCAAAGTCCTGAAATCATCACTTGTAACTCCGTTCTTGTTCCCCTTGCGCATGCCATCATCTCCATGCTTGTTCTTGCTCCAATGTTCATCCTTCTCCAAGCTAGGCCCTTCATTTGTAAGCAAAACAAATGTATCCAATTTAGGCAGCATCATATTCTCATGAACATTGGAATCATTACCAAGAAACGAAAGTACCTGGTAATTTAGTTGGCGTGCACGAGCTCTAGTAATTGGTCCAGTATGTATAGCAGCAGGGGCTGTGGGTGTAACAATTGTATTGATGTCCTCATCATCATTCCACTAATGATGTGATCCCATTATCAAATGACACCTGATGTCCATGGCTAGGAAACTTAACCATCTTTTGATCAACAAGCTAGTCTAGTAGAGGCATACTAGGGACACGTTGTTTTGTCTATGTATTCACACATGTATCAAGTTTCCGGTTAATACAATTCTAGCATGAATAATAAACATTTATCATGATACAAGGAAATATAAAATAACAACTTTATTATTGCCTCTAGGGAATATTTCCTTCAACCTCATCAAAGCGTATATTCCAACTCCGAGATGCTTGCACCAGTCCATAGATGGATCGCTGGAGCTTGCACACCTTGTTAGCACTTTTAGGATCGACAAAACCTTCTGGTTGCATCATGTACAACTTTTTTAGATATATCCATTTAAGGAATGCAGTTTTGACATCCATTTGCCAGATTTCATAAAATGTAGCAATTGCTAACATGATCGGGACGGACTTAAGCAATGCTACGGTTGAGAAAGTCTTATCGTAGTCAACCTCTTGAACTTGTCAAAAGACCTTTTAAGACAAGTCGAGCTTTGTAGATAGTAACCTTACCATCAGCATCCGTCTTCTTCTTGAAGATCCATTTATTCTCTATGGCTTGCCGATCATTGGGCAAGTCCACCAAAGTCCACACTTTGTTCTCATATATGGATCCTATCCCAGATTTCATGGCCTCAGGCCACCTATCGGAATCTAGGCTAATCACAGCTTCTTCATAGTTCGTAGGCTTGTCTTGGTCTAGTAACATGACTTCCAGGACAGGATTATCATACCACTCTAGTGCGGATTGCGCTCTGGTTGACCTACGAAATTCAGTAGTAACTTGATCTGAAGTTTCATGATCATCATCTTTAGCTTCCTCTCTAGTTGGTGTAGGCATCATGGGAACAATTTTCTCTGATGTACTACTTTCCGATTCGAGAGAAGGTACATTTACCTCATCAAGTTCTACTTTCCTCCCACTCACTTCTTTCCACAGAAAATCCTTCTCTAGAAAGGATCCATTCTCAGCAACAAAGATCTTGCCTTCGGATCTGTGATGGAAGGTGTACCCAATTATTTCCTTAGGGTATCCTATGAAGGCGCACTTCTCTGATTTGGGCTTGAGCTTATCAGGCTGAAGCCTTTTGACATAAGCATCGCATCCCCAAACTTTAAGAAACGACAACTTAGGTTTATAGCCAAACCACAGTTCATACGGTGTCGTCTCAACGGATTTAGATGGTGCCCTGTTTAACGTGAATGCAGCTGTCTCTAATGCATAACCCCAAAATGATAGTGGTAAATCAGTAAGAGACATCATAGATCGCACCATATCTAATAAAGTACTGTTACGATGTTCGGACACACCATTACACTGTCGTGTTCCAGGTGGCGTGAGTTGTGAAATTATTCCACATTGTTTTAAATGAAGGCCAAACTCGTAACTCAAATATTCGCCTCCGCAATCATCTCTTAGAAACTTTATCTTCTTGTTACGATGATTCTCCACTTCGTTCTGAAATTCTTTGAACTTTTCAAATGTTTCAGACTTGTGTTTCATTAAGTAGATATACCCATATCTGCTCAAATCATCTGTGAAGGTCAGAAAATAATGATACCCGTCGCGTGCCTCAACACTCATCGGACCGCATACATCGGTATGTATTATTTCCAATAAGTCATTGGCTCGCTCCATTGTTCCGGAGAATGGAGTTTTAGTCATCTTGCCCATGAGGCATGGTTCGCAAGTATCAAATGATTCATAATCAAGTGATTCCAAAAGCCCATTGGCATGGAGTTTCTTCATGCACTTTAAACCAATATGACCTAAACTGCAGTGCCACAAGTATGTTGCACTATCATTATCAACTTGGCATCTTTAGGCATCAATATTATGAATATGTGTATCACCATGATCCATCAACATTGGGTTTATGACCATAGAAGGTTTTATTCATGTAAACAGAATAACAATTATTCTCTGTCTTAAATGAATAATCGTATTGCAATAAACATGATCTAATCATATTCATGATTAACGCAAACACCAAATAACATTTATTTAGGTTCAACACTAATCCTGAAAGTATAGGGAGTGTGCGATGAGGATCATATCAATCTTGGAACCACTTCCAACATACATCATCACTTCACCATCAACTAGTCTCTATTTATTTTGCAACTCCTGTTTCGTGTTACTAATCTTAGAAACCGAACAGGTACCAAATACCCAGGGGCTACTACGAGCACTAGTAAGGTACACATCAATAACATGTATATCAAATATACCTTTGTTCACTTTGCCATCCTTCTTATCCGCCAAATATTTGGGGTAGTTCCGCTTCCAGTGACCATTTCCTTTGAAGTGGAAGCACGCAATTTAAGGCTTAGGTCCAGCTTTGGGCTTCTTCATGGGAGTGACAACTTGCTTGTCATTCTTCTTGAGGTTCCCTTTCTTTCCCTTTGCCCTTTTTCTTGAAACTAGTGGTCTTGTTAACCATCAACACTTGATGCTCTTTCTTCATTTCTACCTTCGCCGATTTTAGCATCGCGAAGAGCACAGGAATATTTTTCGTTATCCCTTGCACATTATAGTTCATCATGAAGTTCTAGTAGCTTGGTAATGGTGACTAGAGAACTATGTCAATCACTATCTTATATGGAAGATTAACTCCCACTTGATTCAAGCGATTGTAGTTCCCAAACATTCTGAGCACATACTCACTGGCTGAGCTATTCTCCTCCATCTTGTAGGCAAAGTACTTGTCAGATGTCTCATACCCCTCGACACGGGCATGAATCTGAAATACCAATTTCAGCTCTTGCAACATCTCATATGCTTTGTGGTGCTCAAAACGTCTTTGAAGCCCCGATTCTAAGCTGTAAAGCATGGTGCACTAAAATATCAAGTAGTCATCATATCGATCTTGCCAAACGTTCATAATGTTTGTATCTGCTCTTGCAATAGGTTTGTCACCTAGCGGTGCATCAAGGACATAATTCTTTTGTGAAGCAAAGAGGATAATCCTCATATCCCAGACCCAGTCTGAATCATTGGTACTATTATCTTTTAACTTAGTTTTCTCTAGGAACATATCAAAAAACATAGGGGAGCTACAATGCGAGCTATTGATCTACAACATAGATATGCAAATACTATCAGGACTAAGTTCATGATAAATTAAAGTTCAATTAATCAAATTACATAAGAACTCCGACTTAAACGGACATCCCTCCAGTCATCTAAGTGTAATGTGATCCAAATCAACTAACCCATGTCCGATCATCACGTGAGATGGAGTAGTCATCAATGGTGAACATCTCTATATTGATCACATCTACTATATGATTCACGTTCGACCTTTCGGTCTCCAGTGTTCCGAGGCCATGTCTATACATGCTAGGCTCGTCAAGTTTAACCCGAGTATTCCGCATGTGCAAAACTGTCTTGCACCCGTTGTATGTGAACGTAGAGCCTATCACACCCGATCATCATGTGGTGTCTCAGCACGAAGAACTGTCACAACAATGCATACTCAGGGAGAACACATATACCTTGAAATTTTAGTTAAGGGATCATATTATAATGCTACCGTCGTACTAAGCAAAATAAGATGCGTAAAGGTAAACATCACATGCAATCAAAATATGTGACATGATATGGCCATCATCATCTTGTGCTTTTGATCTCCATCTCCAAAGCGTCATCATGATATCCATTGCCACCGGCTCGACACCTTTATCTCCATCGTAGCGTCATGGTCGTCTTGCCAACTATTGCTTCTACAACTATCACTACCGCTTATTGATAAAGTAAAGCAATTACATGGCGTATGTATTTCATACAATAAAGCGACAACCATAAGGCTCCTGCTAGTTGCCGATAACTTTTACAAAACATGATCATCTCATACAACAACGTATATCACATCATATCTTGACCATATCACATCACAACATGCCCTACAAAAATAAGTTAGACGTCCTCTACTTTGTTGTTGCAAATTTTATCTGGCTGCTACGGGCTTCTAGCTAGAACCATTCTTACCTACGGCACAAGACCACAACGGTGATTTATCAAGTTTGTTGTTTTAACCTCCAACAAGGACTGCCTGCAGCCAAATTTGATTCAACTAAAGTAGGATAAACAGCCACCCGCCAGCCACCTTTCTGCAAAACTAGTTGCATGTCTGTTGGTGGAACCGGTCTCATGAACGTGGTCATGTAAGGTTGGTCCGGGCCGCTTCATCCAACAACACCGCCGAATCAAAATAAGACATTGGTGGTAAGCAGTATGACGATCACCACCCACAACTCTTTGTGTTCTACTCATGCATATCATCTACGCATAGAACTGGCTCTGATGCCACTGTTGGGGAACGTAGCATGCAATTACAAAAACAATTCCTACGCTCACGCAAGATCTATCTAGGAGATGCATAGAAACGAGAGGGGCAGAGTGTGTCTACGTACCCTCATAGACCGAAAGAGGAAGCATTTGACAACAGGTTGATGTAGTGGAACTTCTTCTCCTTTTGACCGATCAAGCACCGAATGTACGGCACCTCCGAGTTCTGCACACGTTCATCTTGATGACATCCCTCGAACTCTTGATCCAGCAGAATGTCGAGGAAGTATATGAGTTCCGTCAGCACGACGACATGGTGACGGTGATGGTGAAGTGATCCATGCAGGGCTTCGCCTAAGCACTATGAAAATATGACCGGAGGCGTAAACTATGGAGGGGGCGCCCACACAGCTAACAATAGTTGATGTGTGTTCTAGGCGCCTCCCCCCTTCATATATATAGGTGGGAGGGAGAGGGAGCAGCCCTAGGGGCGCCCCAAGTAGGAGGGATCCTACTTGGGCTCCTGTCCTAGACCGGCGACCCCCCTTTCCTTCTTTTGGCTATGAGGGGAAGGAAGGAGGAGGTGGCGCCCCCCCCCCCCTTTTCTTTCTCCTACCAAGGGGGAAAGGCAGGAGGAGGTGGCGCCCCTGCCTTTCCTTTCTCTAGGGCCTGCAGCCAGGGAAAGGGGTGCACCAGCCCCTTGTGGGCTGGACTGTCCCTCCCTCGGCCCATTAAGCCCATATCTTTGTCGGGGTTGCCTGAAACTCCTTTCTAGTGACCCGATATGTACCAGGTACCCTCTAGAACACTTCCGGTGTCCGAATACTATCGTCCTATATATCAATCTTACCTCTCGACCATTTTGAGACTCCTCGTCATGTCCATGATCTCATCCGGGACTCTGAACAACATTCGGTCACCAAATCACATAACTCATATAATACAAAATCATCATCAAACATTAAGCATGCGGACCCTATGTCGGTTCTATATCTGGCATATCTCGTAGTAGGGGTCCTAAGCTAAGAGTCTTGGAGCGATGATAACATGGACATGGGATTTTACCCATCTTCGGGCTCTCTCGAAGACATAATACCCTACATGCTGCTTTTGATTGTATTCATATGAGGGGTAGTACAGAGTACATGTATCTACCATGAGATTGTAATAATGAATATGATATTGTCTATCGACTAGCCTGGCCTCGGTTCATATAACACACCGGAGGCCTAGGGTTTAGGAGAGTCCTCGTCTTAGGCGCCAAGTCTTGTGGAGTCTTCCTTGTATGCAGGCAGGGGTTGTCCGAACTGGCCCATGAATGAGCCGCCATGGGGGTCCTCGGCCCGATCCAGCTGGTCGGGGAACAACGTGGTGGGTACCCCCTAGTCCAGGACGCTGTCGGTAGCCCCTGAACCGGTCTTCAAGTTGGGGACGCTCCTCGATTCTTTCGAACTGTTCTTCATCTTCGGTCGTCGGTCTTGAAAACTGGTTCAACAAATCTTCTCATCTTTAATCTTGAGGATCGCCGAAGTGAATTCGAAGAGTTTACACGTCGGGTATCCGAGGAGCCCCTTTAAGTCTTCGGCCTTTAACAATGCCTTATTATTTTTACGCCACACTTCGGGTTTGAAGTTGTTCCCATGCGGCAGTGTCCTCTTGCGTCCGAGCCCCAACACCGGACCGCATTTGAGGTATCCTTTGTAGCCGAGCACCAACACTGGACTGTATCCGAGCTCAAACACCGGACTGTATCCAAGCTCCAATGCTGGAGAGTATCCGAGCTCCAACGCCGGGCTATATCCGAGGTGTCATAGATCACCTTGGCTCAAAAAATTCGAAGGAGTTTAGCCGAGCTTAATGCCAAAAATGCCCTCTATGGAGCCAGCCACTTGGATCCGAGCTATATCCTGAAATGCTTTCGAGGTGGTTCAGCACCTCGGTCATGGGCTGATTGTTTGCGGATTTTATTTCCGATGCATGTAAATCTGTTTGATGTCAATATGTATAACTAGTAGCCCTAAAGGTGTGTGTCGGTCTAAAACCTGAGATGCACCTGAAGGAAAACATGAAACTGCTGATCATAGTAGCCCCTGAGACTCAGGTCGATTCGCAAAATCGGCCTGAGGATCAACTCATAGCTCGGCAGCATACGTAGGGATAGAAACGATGTGTAATGTATTAGAAATAATGATCGGCTGACGGGCCCCTGAGAGAGGGTCGTGAGAAGTCGCCGTGACATATTAGCTTGATGCCGGATAAGTCCTAGATGGTACTTATTGTTGTCCGAAGACGTGCTTTCCCATAGTTAGGTCATGCCGAATTCTGAGCACTTTGAATTTTCTGCATTGAATAGGCAATGCAGTAGCCCCTGAGCCACTGGTCGGGTGGCAACACCAGATCAGGGGATCGATGTGCCCATTTAATATTAGTAAATGATAAGATCAAGGCCCAGTAGCCCCCGAGCCTTAATCCGGGCACGGGTGGCCAAATTAAGGATCGATATCCGAAGTAAAATCACAAATTATGTGTAATGATTCTATGTATTCGACTACTTTACATCATTAATGCTTGGGTCCGCATTGTACAAAACTTTTTTGACCGGCCATCGGCTTCCACCTCCTCGGCTAGTAGCCGAGTGCTTGTCCTACTTTATAAAGCCTTTATGAGGGCAAAGATTTACGATAAACAAGGCAATCCGGCCATACGGTTTTATAAACAAAGGTACACCGAGAGATATGTTATATTATTGTTTTAACACAAAAAATGTCTTCCAAAGAAAATAGTCCCGCTATCGGTTCCTTTCTTTGGGTTGTCATGCTAAGCATGATCATCAAACCTCACCTCCGATCAGTGCGGATATTGAGGATTTAGTTTGGGGAAAGTTCCCGAACTATGTGATCCTTAGCGAACCTAAATTTTCACTTTCATCATTACCGACCAATTACTTTAAGATTGCTAGCTTTCGGCTTCACCTAGTCTGAGGTACTACATCGAATGACCCGATAGTAACAATAACAGAGGTGCTCCCTTTACCGCCTAGCCGAACAATCGGGAACGTAGGGTAAGCACAGGAGCCAGGCAACCCAGCTTGGCCAAAATCTTAAGTCAAATTGATGCATATTTATGGCTTTATAACGATGACTATGGAATGCAGCCCTCGTATATTAAATACAAACGTCGATGATATATGTTTATTTTAACTCTGTTGCGATCGTTTATCAATTGAAAGTGGCCCATCGTCGGCTTCTACCCCTTTGTAGATACTACGCAGGGTGTTTCTACAATAACCAGACGACCCTTAGCCGACGTCTCGGTGCTCGGAGGCTGTTGTGTTAGCAGAAATGAGGCAATCAGATATGCGGGCTTTGTAACTTTCACTTAGTCATAGGAGCTTAAAGTTTTGAGGCCAGCTACTAGCCCCTGGTTTAGTGTTCGGCAACAACCGAGGTCAAGAAGTAAACACTTCGGCCAATGTTATCAATGACCCGTCATTTAACATGGGGTGACCACTATTGATCTTATAGTTTAATACAGTCATCGGATCATTGACCAGTTTACGCTTATTGTGATAGTCAGTTTTCGGCTTTCTCCGCTGAGGTGCTTAACCATGCGGGCTGGAAGCACAATCACAATGGTTCTCCCTTTGCACACCTAGGCGAACAAAGCGGAACATAGGAGGCAAGCACAGGAGCCGGGCAACCCAACTATTGACCGAAGACACAATTCGAAACCGATACATATATAGCAATGTCCGAGAATGTTTTTGCCGAATCTCTAAAGGTGTCCAGCGTTGCACTGCGAGACTAATGCTGGAAACACACAAATAGTTTAAAAGTGCCATGGGCTTGGAAAACCAAAAGACTTCAGTAAAAACTTGACGTCCAAACTAGATCAAGTGTTCGGTGCCAATCCGAAGATTGGTCTTAGAAAAGAAGTGCTTATGTCATGCTTTAACATCACACATCCTATCTCAAGACTTCAAGCGGGTCAGCCTACGGCTTCAACCTCCTATCCCAAAGGTGCAGTACTTCCCGTTAGGTCAGTTTAGCAAACTAAACTCTAGTGGCTTTGAGAGAGAAATTAGGCTCCCCGGCTAGTGACCACACACTTATGTCGAAAAAAGGAGTGATAAAAAAAGACTTTGCAACGACTAAGAAGAAGAACACTTATTATAAAACGGCTCATATAAATTTAAGAGCCCCCAAGTGACTTGGGTAAAAGAATTTTATGTATAATGATTGTATGTACCAAAGTACTTATATCATATATGTGTTCACCCGAACTTTAAACGCGTCTTAACTGACCGTTGGCTTCTCCCTCTTTGGTCAAGTCCGAAAAGTGTTATGTACTCCACCTATCGAGAATATCGACGGTGTTTCTGATAACCAGGCAATCAGGCCATAAGGCTGTAACAGACAAAGTGCGCTCAGGGAACTTATGCTATATTACTGACGAAGTGTAAGAAGCATCTTCGAAGAAAATAGTACCCCCACCGATACCTTTCTTCGGTTGCTCATTGTTACTATGAGACTTGTGCAATAGATTTTTTGTACTCATGAGTTCCATTGTGTGCCGACCATGATTGGAAACAATAAGAGCGCTAGCTTTCGGCTTCACCCAGTCTGAGGTTCGAGCTCGGATGACCTGATCGTGACAATCGCAGAGGTGCTCCCTTTACTCCCTAGCCGAACAATCGGGAATGTAGGGGTAAACACGGGAGCAAGGCAACCCAGCTTGCGAAACACTTAAGTCAACATGGTGCATATTGTGGCGTAATACACGAACAAGAAACGAAGCCATACAAGTATAATCATCTGCAAGAGGAAAGGCTTCATAAAGGAAGCCCCCAAGTAAACGCGGTATTTGAATTTGTGTGTCACAAACAAAGTTTTGACAAGGAAGTTTTTCACAAACAACTTTTTGCCAAAAAAATATAATGCTTGGTCGAACCAAACAAAATTTAAAACTGAAAGTTTTTGAGCATGAAATCGACTTAGCTGGTTAATGTGCTCGGTATTGATGACGCGATTCGGGCTTGTGGTAGGACGAAGACGCCCATTGATCTGTGACAGATCCGACAAGGTTCACAATCCTCGGCATGGCCGAGGTCCCAGCCCCCAAGCCCAAGGTGTCCGAGCAAGGAGTTGGGCACTCCGGAGTAGTGACACGGCTCGGTCGATGTGGTAAGGCGAAGCCCCCAGTCTAGCCGAGCTGACGGAGTTGGTCGGCAAGGTGATAATGAAGCCCCCATGCCAGTCGACCTGTTCGGCATGGTGGACGTCAGTTTGATGAAGCGACGATGTTGTGCGGCCGATGTGGCGAGGTGAAGTTCTTGGTCCAGTTAACTTGGCGAAGCTGTGATCGGCAGATGCCAAAGTCTCATGCAGGTCGGCTGGTGGTGCCGAAGTGACCGCGTAACGTAGTCAAAATTGATTACGTGCACACATAAAATAGTGCAAGCAAAAAACAATAATAATTGAAAGAAAAAACTGCATAATTAATATATGCGAAGCGAATCATGAGGTAAATTTGGCCTGTGCCGGGGTTGGTTCGACGGAGTGGCCGTGTGGACCCGTTGATGCAGGTCGGCATGCGCGGGGCGACAACATCGTCCTGGTATGATCCGAACTCATTGTGCGGAGGTGTCGGTCGGTGCGGTGGCTGTTGGCCTAATCCGCATGTAGCAATTGTTGTGAAAGAGACGCCCCCGAAGTACTCATGCAACTTCATGTGGAAGGTACCACGTAAGCTGCTTGTTGCATCAATCCAATCTCGATGGACGCGAATCAACTGGTAGTGCTAATTGCATCTGGGAAGCACATGAAAGTGAAACCATTAGTGAAACTGTAGACAGCCTCCAAACTTAATTAAATAATGGAGAAAAGAAAGATCAAATCTGCTGGTGACTGCGCTGAGATTGGTCAGACCGACGCCAAGTACGAGGGTCGGAAAATTTTCTCTGCAAAAATAATGTAGCGCAAAGGAACAGAAAATATTCTCTGTATAATAATTTACGTGCTAACAAATAGCTAAGAAAAATAAACTTGGACGGCGAGGATCGTGGAGGACCATAACAAATAAAGAAACATCGGTCAAACTTTGATCGTTGCTCGAAGCAATGCTAGTTGGACTACTAGCAATCATCAATACGTGAAGTAGTGTTTGTAGATTAGATCACAAGGACCGTGCTTGCAAAACAAGTATTCAATTAGGTTAGAAATACTTTAGGTCTATGCAGTTTTTGAAAAGGATTATTAGGAACTGCCAGCGCCGACGAAGAGCTGAATTAAAAAGGGAAAAATAATTAAATCTCCCTGCTAGTGTGCTGCCATGGAGCCAAGTCCCTGTTAGGGTACTGCTTCCGCAGTATCTCTTTGGCTGGATCACTCGTCGGTCAGATTGAGTCCGGATCTGATGTATCCTGATCTGAGGTATCGCCAAGCAGCGGACACGAGCATAGGCCGTACTGCAATTTATATACATACAACAGTACAAACCCAGCTGAAAACATAATGGCACAAATAATTTGTACTGTATGTAATTATTAGGAAGAATATCACCTGATGGTAGTGTACGGGCAATTGGACAGGAACTGTCCAACCGGGTTGCGACCACGAGGCTGACTGTTGCGGTCGAGCTGCGGAGTTTCCGGATTGTGTGCATGGAGTGGGTCAGCTTGCAACAAACTGTGCATGTCAAACATACCGAATTTTTGTCCAAAAAGACCACCTACCGAACAAAATTGCTAGAAAAGACCCCCTCTAAGACAAATTAGCAAAAAAGACCTCCTCAACCATGACGGCAGGCGCGACAGGTGACACGTGGCACATGCCGCCACGGGCCGAGGCGGCAGCACCTGCCGCCAGGGCGGCAGGCGGCAGGCTACAAGTAACGGGAATCAACGAGCCGCGATGAAACAGGCTGGCGTGGTGGGCACTGTCGCCCCATCGGCTGGCGGCAACACTGTACGTGATGGGTCGGGCCGCCTCGCGCCCAGGCGGCAGGCTGTGCCCTGCTGCGCGCCAGCCGGCCTCGCGTATGGCACGGCAAGCATAGTGCACGGAGCTATTGAACCTTGACCCGGTCGAGCAAGCTAGTCAAGACTCAGACAAGCTAGCTTTCACACAAACTTCAGTGCACGGAGCTATTAATCTTGACCCGAGCAAGCTAGTCAAATGCTGACCAATAGTAACCTTTTTTTTCTTTTGCATGGGATCAATTAATAATGCGCAGGGACATACATGCCGCCTGGCGCCTGGACGATTCCGGTGCAGTGCATAGTCTGCCGCCTGGGCGCGAGGCGGCAGGGCCCACCACGTACAGTGCTGCCGCCAGCGGCAGGGCTCACCACGCCAGCCCGTTCTGTCGCAGCTCGTCGATTCCTGTTATTTGCAGCTTGCCGCCTGGTGTCGTGGCGGCAGGGGCTGCCGCCTCGCCCTATGGCGGCATGTGCCACGTGTCGCCTGGCACACCTGTCGCCACGGTTGAGGGGGTCTTTTTTATCAATTTGTCTTGCAGGGGGTCTTTTCTAGTAATTATGTTCGGCAGGTGGTCTTTTTCGATAAAAATTCAAACATAGCAGTCCGAGGAAGAAAAAAATCTACAGTGCAAGCGCTTGCAGCAACCCACATGAAGAATCCATGAAACTCAATCTAATCTGGAGAGTTGTACAGGCATTAATACCAATCGGACAACTTTAAAACTTCATGCAAAAATTGTAGCAGCAAGTACTAGATGTACTAGTCTACATTTGGCCTTTTGCTAATAATTAACGGGGAGTAGTACTTAGCTCTTCTCCTCACGTGGAGGGGATTCACTTTTAGGTGAGTCATAGTAGATATCGGCCGCGGCATTTTCCCAGGGACCTCGGACTAGTGACCGCGGCGGCGGCTTATCACCATGGAGCTCCGATGCAAAACTAGTACTCCCTCCGTCTAGGTGTGTAAGTCATGTTACGAAAATTAAATAATCCCAAAATACTAAGGCGCGGTGCATTAATTTCTACCTTGTTTCTTGTTTCTTCACATATCAACCAATAAGAGACAAGGGGTGTGCATATTTTTAATGACTTGAGACTACCAAACACGACATGCAGTGGTTAGTTCATTGCATGCAATGTTATTAATTAGCAAATAAACATTAATGTCTCTCGTTTTCCCCTCCTCCTTGGTCATGGTGCACAACGTAAGATGACTTACTCACCTAGACGGAGGGAGTACTTAATCATGTCAGTACTTTGGTCTAAGTAAACTTCAGCGAACAATAAAAATCTACCAGTGGACAACCGACAGCCTCCTCGGTGCTGAATTAAATAAGGAAAAAAGAAAGAGAATAAGGGAAGGAATCTCCCTAGGCGCTAGTAGATTTGTCTTCGGCTCTATGATCAAGCATTGCGTGCGAGGTCACAGACCGGTATGACGATCAATTAAACACCGCCATCTGCCGATCCGGAGACTGCAGTACGGATTTTATAGACCTTGATCTCAACCTAATCTGTGGATGAAGCTTGTGAACCAGCGATAATTCTCACAAAAAACTAACTTGTACAAAACAGATCTGATTAGAAAAACATCACCTGGTCGTCCCATCGATCCGTGTCGATCACTCAGCAGACTCTCAATGAAAGCACTAATGTCGGTTCTATATCCGGCGTATCTCGTAGTAGGGGTCCTAAGCTAAGCGTCTTGGAGCGATGGTAACATGAACACGGGATTTTACCCAGCTTCAGGCTCTCTTGAAGAGATAATACCCTACATGCTGCTTTTGATTGTATTCGTATGAGGGGTAATACAAAGTACATGTATCTGCCACGAGATTGTAATAATGAATATGAGATTGTCTATTGACTAGCCTGACCTCGGTTTATATAACACGCCAGAGGCCTAGGGTTTAGGAGAGTCCTCGTCTTGGGCGCCAAGTCTTGTGGAGTCTTCCTTGTATGCGGCAGAGGCTGTCCGAACTGGCCCATGAATAAGCCGCCATGGGGGTCCTTGGCTCGATCCAGTTGGTCGGGGGACGACATGGTGGGTACCCCCTAGTCCAGGACACGGTCACCCTACGGGTTCGAGAACTATGTAGACATGACCGAGTCACCTCTCCGCTCAATAACCAATAGTGGAACCTAGATGCTCATATTGGGTCCCACATATTCTACGAAGATCTTTATCGGTTGAACCGTTATGACAACATATGTTATTCCCTTTGTCATCGATATGTTACTTGCCCGAGATTCGATCGTCGATATCTTCATACCTAGTTCTATCTCGTTACCAGCAAGTCTCTTTACTCGTTTCGTAATACATCATCCTACAACTAACTCATTAGTCACTTTGCTTGCAAGGCTTCTTATGTGTGTATTACCGAGAGGGCCTAGAGATACCTCTCTGATACTCAGAGTGACAAATCCTAATCTCGATCTATGCCAACCCAACAAACACCTTCGGATATACCTGTAGAGCATCTTTATAATCACCCAGTTACGTTGTGACGTTTTATAGCACACAAGGCATTCCTCCGGTATTCGGGAGTTGCATAATCTCATAGTCGAAGGAATATGTATTTGACATGAAGAAAGCAATAGCAATAAAACTGAACGATCATAATGCTAAGCTAACGAATGGGTCTTGTTCATCACATCATTCTCCTAATGGTGTGATCCCGTTCATCAATGACAACACATGTCTATGGTTAGGAAACTTAACCATCTTTTATTAACGAGCTAGTCTAGTAGAGGCTTACTAGGGACATGGTGTTTTGTCGATGTATCCACACATGTATCAAGTTTCCGGTTAATACAATTCTAGCATGTATAATAAACATTTATCATGAATAAGTAAATATAAAATAACAACTTTATTATTGCCTCTAGGGCATATTCCCTTCACGTTGCGCCTTAGCAATCACTAAACCAATCTCCCGAGGTTACTAACGATGTTGGAAGCAAGATCAGCCTAATCATGAAGGTCTATTCATGCACGCAATCGAAGAACAAGCAACAATATGATAATGCAATCCGAATATTGTGAATATAGATGAAGTATTGATAAAGGTGGGGATCCGAAAGTGGTCTTGGTCTGGTCGTTGGACACAAATGAAGTACACGAAGTTGCAATGGCTAACTTTTAACTAAACAAATTCCATGGAAAAAGCTACTAGATTGATCTACTTATATAGGATCAAGGGGTGGCAACCAAGGAGGTGGGAAAACGTCCCAAGACAGCCTAAAACTAACCCTGGGTCGTACAAGACCCATGGGCCCAAGTGGAGGTGATGCAACACCTTCGGATTTGTAGTTTGACTCGGATTCTGCTACAATGTCAGATTGTTTCATCAATATCTCAACGCTCCTTACGAATTTGAATTCAAATCCAATTGGGTTGGAAAGAGCATGAAATCTACTTTCCAACAAAAAATAATCACCCAATTTGGTGTCCGGGTGAAAGAGTTCTTGGAGTTTTGAGTCAGGTATGTCTGTGCAGTCCGAATCTGAGTGCAAAACGTGAGAGACTTGGACTCTATCTTCTCTTGGCCCAAAAATGACGTGACAGGACTTTTTGAACAGTACCTAAACTTCTCTTTTTTCGCTTATCTTCATATGTGTATTGTGCAAATGTCCCATACACCTGCAGTTAGACATGGCACAAAAGTTTGTGAAGTATTTTTGTCCTAGATAACATAAATAAAGTATTGCATAGTTTGCATTAGAAGTCACCTCACAAATATGCATGTATGCAATATTTTTGGTCATATCCAAGGTAGTCATGTCCTCATCATGACTTCTTCTGACCATTATGCCATCCGAATTGGGCTATCTCATTCTATACACGATGCAACAAGGTTTCAAGTTTGAGGCTATGTGGCTTCGCGCCACCAATTACAGAAATACATTAGAGCAAACTTGGGCTGATGGTAGAAATGGTGAGGTCTCTCTCAAGTCCATATGGGATAACTTACAGAAAGTTGCTGCTTCTTTGAAGACTTGGAGCTGTGAGTATTTTGGTTCAGTCTGAAAGCAGATTTACAAACTGGAACAACAACTTTTATATGTAAGGTCTGCCCTAGTCTCGAGTGCAACTATAGCCGAGGAACGTTATCTTGAGAAACGGTTATGTGAGCCATTTCACAGGGAAGAGATGATGGAACACCAACGCTCCAGGTATGACTAGCTCAAGGAAGGGGATCGGAACACTGGGTTTTTTCAAGCCCGTGCCAAGGCTCAGAGACGCGCCAACGGAATACACTCTCTTCAATGGAATGATGGTTCTTTGTGTGAGTCACAAGAAGAGATGAAAAATATGGTACAAAAATTTTATGAAGAGCTTTTTTCTTCTCAACCATGTGATTATGCTGCGGTTCTTGATGCTATTCCCCAGAAAATTACTTCAGAGATGAATGATGATATGTGTAAGCCATACTCTAATGAGGAGATCAAGACTGCTTTATTCCATATGGGGCCAACAAAGGCGCCAGGCCCAGATGGTTTTTTGCCATTATTTTACCAAACCCATTAGGACTTTCTTGAGGAGGAAATTTGTCACGCTGTCAGAAGCTTTCTTGGAGGTAATCCTATCCCTGATGGTTTTTTTGATTCTATGATTGTGCTTATTCCTAAGGTGGCTAGGCCGAAGCAACTAAAAAATTTCAGACCCATCAGTCTTCGTAATGTGTTGTACAAGATTTCTTCCAAGGTTATTGCTAATCGTTTGAAGGTGTTGCTACCAGTTATCATTTCTGATTTTCAGAGTGCATTTGTACCTGGGCGTTGATTACTGATAATACCCTTATTGCATATGAGTGCATGCACACTATTCATCGACAATGGGCTAAGCAACCTTTCTTTGCCATGAAAATTTACATGATGAAGTCATATGATCGTGTAGAATGGGACTATCTTCATGGTTTCCTCTTTAAACTTGGTTTCGACCCAGTATGGATTTATTATGTTATGAGATGCGTTACAAATGTTCGCTATGCTGCCAGGGTCAATGGAGAGCTTACCGAACTAGTTGTGCCCTCTAAAGGCATCCGGCAGGGTGACCCAATCAGCCCTTATTTGTTCCTTTTGTGTACTAAAGGATTGTCAAGCCTGTTACTTCATAAGGAGAATCATGGTGAGCTACATGGTATTAAGAATGGCCCTCTTGGTCCACCTATCTCACATTTCCTTTTTTCTGATGGCAGCATCTTCTTTGCACGGGGTGATACACGTAGTGTGGTGGCACTGGAGTCCACTTTGAATGTTTATTGTCAAGGTTCTGGCCAAGCAGTCAATAAGGAAAAATCTGCATTGTTTTTTGGAAGGAATTGTCTAGAACAAGTCAAACAAAGAGTTAAAAATCTATTGGGGATCTCAAATGAATCTTTTAAGGATTCATATCTTGGTATGCCAACTGAGGTTGGAAATTCACCAACTAACACTTTCAAGTTTCTGCTTGATCGAGCGTGGGTTAGCATCTTTGGGTGGTTAGAACGTCCAATATCCAGAGTCGGAAAAGAAGCTTTACTAAAGTCAATCATACAGGCTATCCCTACATATTTATGAGCTGCTTCCATTTGCCAGTTGATACTTGTGAGAAATTTCGTCAGATTATTGGCGACGAGTAGCGGGGTCGTGAAGACGGGAGACGAAAAATGAACTGGCATTCTCGGGAGTGGCTGACTACTCCTAAAGCACCTGGTGGCATGGGTTTCCATGATATTGCACTATTCAATTTGGCTATGCTCGCCAAGCAGGGATGGCGGTTAGTAACGGATCCAGAGTCTCTTTGTGCTCATGTCTTGAAGGGACGATATTTTCCTACTTCAAATTTCTGGAATGCTTTGGCGCCAAGGTCAGCGTCTGCTACTTGGCATGCAATTTTGGCTGGTCGGGATCTGCTTCAGAAGGGTGTCGGGTGGGGCATTGGTAATGGTGAAAATGTGTGTATACTCTCGGATCATTGGATCCCCTCGACTCCACCACAACGCCTTCATCCTCTATTGCCTATACCTCCAAATGCAAGGTGAAATGCTTGATTGATGAGGATACTGGTTCATGGAATGTGGATTCGGTCAATGCTTTCTTCCGCGATGATATTGCTGCAGAGATACTACGCATTCCTATTAGCAGGTATGGCGGAATAGATTTTGCTTGTTGGCCTTTCACAAAATCTAGGGAATATAATGTGTGCTCAGCGTACAACATCGCAAGGTCGGCTCAATTTTTTGGAACTCGCGGCAAGAATGGTTTTGGCCAAACCTCCAATGTAGTTGTTGAGGAGAAGTGTTGGAAGGCAATCTGGTCAGTCAATGCTCCCAATAAGATGAAAGTCATTCTTTGGCGATTTGCTCGTGATTGTCTTCCATCAGGGGCTCAGTTGCAGTGGCGCCATATTCCTGATTCTGTGAAGTGCTGCTTCTGCGGTCATCTTGAGAGTGTTGAACATGCTACACTTTTTTGTCCTCGTGTTCGGGCGGTCTGGGACGCGATCAAAGTGTGGTCTGGCATCCAACTCTATTGGTCTTCCTTTAGAAACACAAAACAATGGCTCTTTGATTTCCTTTCAAGATCTTCAGACAAAGATGCACGATTATGGTTGTGCCTTTGTGGCATAGATGGAAAGCTCGTAATGAGGCGCGTCACTCGTGTGATATTCCTCAACCTCTTCATATGGTGGAGAAAATTCATGCATACACTGTTTTTATCATGCAACACCTTTTCACCTCTGAATCTGTCATCAGATGTGAGTCCTTTTCTTCCAACACAATGTGGACTCCGCCGCCATCAGGTTTTATTGTCATCTATTCAGATGTTGTTGTATCTCCAGATATCAACATGTATGGGGCTGGTGCGGTGGCCCTAAACCATGAGGGAATCTGGGTTGTCACATTCACTGAGCCTCTTCAAGCTGCAATAAAACCTGAACTTGCAGAAGCTATGGCTCTTCGAAGGGATGTGCAACTAGCATGCGATGAACACTTCTCTAATGTGATTTTTGCTACAGATTACCAGTCTCTTGTGAATAGGATTAATGCCAACACCTTTGACCGTTCCATCATCGGTACTGTGGTAAATGATATCAAGGTTGCTTCGAGGATCTTTGACTCTGTGGAGTTCAAGTATGTTTGTCGGCAAGTTAATGCAGTTGCTCATATTTTAGTTAAGTCTTGTAAGTATTTACCTAGTCTTGTTGTTTTCCATTCTGCTCTGGAATGTGTATCCGGGAGACTCTTTGTAACTTTGTTCTAAGTAATCAATAAAGTCGACATTTCTCTCTAAAAAAAGAAGAGGAAAAAAACAAACAGAACTTTACAAAAACCAATCGCCGTATCCAAACAACCCCATAATATCTCGCGTGAAATGCTACACATACATAGGTTTACATGGGTTTTACAAACAGGTGGGTTTTGATTGGCGATTAAAGGCGAGGAGGGGCCCACCCCTATGAAAATCAGGGGGGAGTGGTTAGTTAGGAAGAAATAATCCTAGTCGGCGTGTAATTGCGTGTAACCCTTTGTATGTTTAGCATTATCGTATCTCGCATTGGCCCTCACGTACACACCAATAATACTATACATACAAAGGTTTGCATGCTTTTACACACTGACTAGGATCTTTTTAAACTAACTAACCTCTCCCCCCTGATTTTCATGGGGGTGGGCCCCTTCTCCGCCTTAATCTCCAATCAAAACCCACCTTTATGTAAAAGTATATATCCTTCTGTACGTGTAGCATTACCCGGAAACAAATCCCCACCAGAGATGGAAATCTCCAGTGCTCGAACCCCCCACTCACGGAGACTACCACAGAAATCGCTCTCGCTCCAGGGGCTCCACGTACCAGTGCGGCCGGATTGGCTGCTTGACGGCGAGGTCGTTAGGAGAAGGCCGAGGGCCATCAGACGCTGCGGGCGCCGGAGGGTGGCATAGGCAGAGGAGTGGCTGGCATCGAAGTAGGCAGGCGCGACGGTCCGGCAGTGTTCGCGTCTACAACCACATCGCTGGCTTCGGCTTCAACAACGGCAGGGGTTGGAGACGGCAGCGCCGCGGCCTCGTCGTCGTCGTCGATTATGACGACCTTGTCCGGTTGGCCGGTGCTCAAGTCCCGGCGCGGTGGTCGATGGCGGCCATGGTGCAGCCGTAAAGCCTCTCTGCGAGGCTGCTCTAGCCCACGTTGGTGTTGGTGTGCTCTGCAAGCGCCACGGGCAGGAGGGCGCGCAGCCGGGTGGCCGGGTGCTAGGGCGTGTTGCAGCGCAGAGGCCGTGGTCTGGGGCGGGGCGGAGACGGCCCCAGCGCGGCAAGGCGGCGGCCAAGCGGACGAGCGTGTGATCATGCGGGCACGGCCAGACGGCGATGGCGCAAGGCGCGGCTGTGCGGCAAGTTTTGAGGCCTGATGTCCTCGGTAGAGAGATAAGGTTCTCTACTGATTCTCCATAGAATTAGGAAAGGAAAGTCGCGTCGCCGATTGAAGGGCCTAGTGATGTGTGGTGGAGTGCCTTCATGAAGTGCGCCGGCTGTTGGCCGCTGCCATCTGGCGTCCCGATGGGAGGAATGGCAGCGTGGATGCGCGTGGAGGCACAGGGTACGAACACCAAATCCGGGCTCGCGTCGGCCGCTTGGTTCGAGGGACCGAGGGCCACCGTTCATCAACGCCGGAGGGGATCTCGTTGTTCTTCTTCTCTTCTTTTTCTTCCGTTCCTTTTCGCTTGTCGTGTGGCCTAATGCTCTCGGTAGAGGCGTGCGTGATAACGTGTTGAGAGGAAAATGAATTGTTGAAGGGAAACAATAGACAATCGAGAGAGCCTTGGCACAGATGTAAAAGTGAATGGGTGTCCTTTCATTAGATGATTTTAGGTATTTATACAGGCAGAAGGGATGCATTGAAGAGGCATCCGTTTGGGAGAGATGTCTGGAACCGACGCGACAGTTGCCAAAGTAAACTGCCTGCTGTAGGTACAAGGGGAGATTCCCCCATAATTAACATAAGTTAATTAAGCTTTAACACTCCCCCTAATCTACACTTGTCCATGTAATATCATCATCTTGAAAAAGTCTCCTCCAAAAACCCTGTGGGAAAATGTGAGGAGCATAGTGTTTGATATGTTGCTAAACTCCTTCAGACCCTGTGGGAAAAATAAGGAGAAAATGATGCAACATATAATGATTATTGTCTCTTTTAACTCAATATGAGAAAACTCATAGAGTTTAGAGAACAATAAATATGTCGTATATACTTTCCCAAAAACCCCGCTGGGGAAAACAGAAAGTATGACATATGATCTCATGTTGATATTACCTCATTAAAAACCATTATGAGAACCTGTATAGTAAACTCATGAAGAGAAAAAGAGTATAATATGATGCATTGAACAGGAACAATTTAGGAAGATACTCCCTCTGATTCTTGCATATTCCGAATTCGTCATATACCAATTCCATGAACATATTCCTGGAATGTAAAAGTTGGTAGAGACTTGGTGAACAAATCAGTTACATGATTTGACTTGCAAGATATGCAGTATAGTGATATTGCTTATTATGTAACATGTTTGCATCTGGGAAACACAAGAAACATTATCGTTGAGATAATGGTTGGTGGATGTAGCCATGAGGTCTGTTTCGAAGACTCTTCATGAGAGAGCTACCATGCCTAGTAGGAATACTAAGCTTGTCTACGATCTGACATAGTGGGGATCTGATCGATGTATCCAGTGATATCGGTGTTCACATTTCTGTGAAACTGAAAACCAGGACAAGATGTTTGATGCCTTGGAGATATCGAAAGATATTCTGGAGTACCAACCAATTGTGTTTGGTGGATCCAATGGCATTATGGAACACTGAGTCCCAATATCTCATTTCCATCATCTCTTGGTCTAAATAGATCTTTCTCTACATCCAGAGAATGAACTACCATGAGAGTTACGGATGGATAAGATTTGTCCATAGTGAATTTCTCCAATATATTATGGATATAGACAACATAGTATACCATAATGTATGAATGATGGTGCTCAATTTGTAGTAACGAGCGGTATTTTGGTTTACCCAAATCTTTCATTTTAAACTCCGTCATTTAGATGATTACATGTGTCCTCATTGCAGACACACAAACATGGATAATCATCATTGTAGGAGTAATCCTTGTGTATAAGGATCTCACTACGTCAGTTGTACCATATGTACTAACAATAATAAGTCGTATGGTGACTTACTGAATTTACACAATGTATATTGCATTTTGTATTTCGATTCAGAATTGAGATTCCATCGGGAATCAATCATATATGTCTAAATCTAGTGATCCACATGGATATGTAATCACTACATCTATCAACTTCAGAGATAGATGATTTTGTACTACCAATGATATAAGTTATCGGAATGAGATTCCACCTCTGGAGAATAGTTGGGTATCTGCGTGAACCCTTGTGCTACAATACTTGCTCTTTGTTTCACCACCTCGTTGTTCTCAATTCTATTTCCAGAAGAGAATTGGTGTAGGTATTGCTCATGAATACCTTCCCATTATTGAGAAAGATCATTTCTACCTAGATTATACTCTTTGCTTGAGTTCAGTTCGAGTGTTGTTCACACTTTGCCATGGCCATGGTCTTTGGATCTGAATCATTTGAAAGGTTTTTGCAATCTAGTTGAGAAATGTATGTCGATATGATCTCCAGTATCTATATACCAATATATAGTTGATGGAAATATCATTACCCATGGTGACTGCTCGTGATTTCCCAATGTGGTTGAGTCGGGTATTCCGATGTCCCGGTCATTGTGTGCACTATGACCTGTGTTGGTGGAGGTTTCCCATCCACTGAGTGTATACTACCCATTAGGTGTCTGTCAACGTAAAGTTGACTTGCATTTACTTATTCAGAGGCCTTGATATCCTTGCTTGCAAGAAGCTGAATCCTGATGTATTATTGTCGTACTTCTCCCCCTGTTGCTTTGAACAGTGAGTTGAGTGGTTTTAGTTGGTACCTCCACTCTTTCCGACATATTTTTGCAGGATTGTAGGATTGCGTGACACCTTTATAGTCAGTAAATGAATCTGGTAGGTTATTTGCAATGTGTTGCAAATCTTCTGAACGCATGGTTCATATCCTTGAGTACGTGAATTTGAGGCAGAAATGTGTTGAACATTCCACTAATTTCCTGGCATTCTTTATGGTACTTGAAATCTCCCCCTAATGCCTGGAAATGTTCCTCATTGAATCAACATACTGGCCTTGAATAACTCCCCATGCGAGGGGCTTGAGGTATTGACGAAAATACAATTATTCCTCACATAGATCCCAACTATATGTTGAGGGGCCAATGATGTATGCCCGGTGGTGATATCAGTATGCAACCGAATTACCGCAGATGGAAATACTTGGTAGATATCCACATATCAAAGATAGAGGGGAATATATTATGCAGTTCTGTCATGAGCGTGTAAAGCTGCATGACTCCAACGTAAAGTTGGTAAGTTGCAATTCCAAAGTAAAGATAATGCAATGAGGTTAACTCTTTGGATAGGATTCTACCAAACTATTTTGAGCCTACACATTAGGACAAATTGCTAAACTTCACTCCAAGGGCCATAGAGAAGGCCCTCAAGGAGAATTCTGCAATGCTATCTATTCGATTTGCTTGAAATCGATGTCAGGATAGAGATAGTATGCACAAAATGCTCAACCGCAATTGTGGGAACATAACACATTAAAGATCATACAGATCTCACAGTAATAGAGATAGTATGCACATGGGCAGTAGATCCAACTCATTACCTTATGTTTTCCTAATATAATGAGGGATATGTTATTGTCAAAAATTTACAAGTTTGTCGTGCGGGAGAAATCAATCTCGACCGCTGTGACATGTTCATGAAGAATGGCAATGTGGTAAACACATAGAACATATCATTTCCGGTGAAAAACCAGTAATTTATTTATATTACAGATTACGTAATATAAATACATCTTAATGTTGCAAAATTAACAGATTTCAAGGTGGCTCGAAATCATTAGTGTGAATGTCAAATTGCTAAGGATGACACCTTAAATTTTGCATATGTATTTGCAAGAAATTGAAAATCCTCAATTGCAAATAGATGTATTATTCTCGACATGTGTTTATGAAAGTGCAACTATCCCTGGGTGGTTTTGGTAATTATTAACAACATATAGCTCATTGAACTATTGCTATTTTAAGATGAATATTTCAGGAAAGTTCAATGATTGGCATGGCATGGATTAGGAGTGTGTACCCCTCAAAATGCTAAGGACAAAGGATTGGCTCAAGCTCTAAAGCTCAAGACTCTACATTTTACTTTTAGTGATCCAAGATCACATTGAGTCCATAGGAAAAGCCAATAATATTAAAAGGGGATGAGGTGTTGCTTAATGGCTTGCTTGCTCAAGATACTTAGTGATACGCTCCAAAAACCCTCAACCACTTTCTCATATCCACATAGGTCCCAAACTAAAAGTCAAACTCGGCCCCACTGATTTGATCTATCCGGCGCCATCGCGTTCATTTGACATAGCCACTGGCAGAAACCCTAGTCACTTCGGTCTCACCGATAGGGATCCCGGTCTCACCGAGATGGGAATTCAAACTCCCTGTTTCCCTTTGTAACGTTTCAGTCTAACCGAGATGAGCGATTGGTCCCACCGAGTTCACAATGCCAACTCTCTGTTTCCCCTTCGTAACGTTTCAGTCTCACCGAGCTGAGCGAATCGGTCCCACCGAATTTGCCTAACCAACTCTCTGGTTAGCTTATTACCAAAGTCAGTCCCACCGAGTTTGTGTAATCGGTCTCACCGAGATTACGTTATGCCCTAACCTAAAGAAATCGGTCCCACCGAGTTGACATGTCGGTCCCACCGAAATGCCTAACGGTCACATTATGAACTAAATCAGTCTGACCGAGCTTCATGATTTAGTCTCACCGAGTTTGGTAAATTGTGTGTAACAGTTAGATTTTGTGTGGAGGCTATATATACCCCTCCACCCTCTCTTCATTCGTGGAGAAAGCCATCAGAACATGCCTACACTTCCAGCATTCATTTCCTGAGAGAGAACTACCTACTCATGTGTTGAGGTCAAGATATTCCATTCCAACCACATAAATCTTGATCTCTAGCCTTCCCCAAGTTGCTTTCCACTCAAATCATCTTTCCACCAAATCCAATCCTATGAAAGAGAGTTGAGTGTTGGGGAGACTATCATTTGAAGCACGAGAGCAAGGAGTTCATCATCAACACACCATCTATTACCTTTTGGAGAGTGGTGTCTCCTAGATTGGTTAGGTGTCACTTGGGAGCCTCCGTGAAGATTGTGGAGTTGAACCAAGGAGTTTGTATGGGCAAGGAGATCGCCTACTTTGTGAAGATCTACCCTAGTGAGGCAAGTCCTTCATGGGCGATGGCCATGGTGGGATAGACAAGGTTGCTTCTTCGTGGACCCTTTGTGGGTGGATCCCTCCGTGGACTCACGCGGTTGTTACCCTTCGTGGGCTGAAGTCTCCATCAACGTGGATGTATGATAGCACCACCTATCGGAACCACGGATAAAAAATCTCCATGTCTACATTGCGTTTGCTCCCTCAAACTCCTCCCTTTACCTTCATGTGCAATGTTTAACATTCTGCTACTATACTCTTAGAATTGCATGTGTAGGCTGATTGTTTGACTTGTGTAAAGTTGCTAAAATCTGCCAAGACTTAAAATTGGGAAAAGGCTAGATTTTTATTTGGTCAAGTAGTCTAATCACCCCCCCCCCTCTAGACATACTTTTTCGATCCTACAAGTGGTATTAGAGTTGCAGTCTCCATTTTCCTTGATTTCCATAGCTTTTGGTGATCATAGCCTTGGTTTCACATCCTAGGAGAGTATGGTGTCTAGCAAGGGAAATTACCACCGTAGAGGTCCTTACTTTGATGGTACTAATTTTGCTAGTTGGAAGCATAAGATGAAAATGCATATTCTTGGATATAACCCCGCCGTTTGGGCTATTGTGTGTATTGGCTTGCAAGGTGAGTTCTTCGATGGGAGAGAACCGAACCGTGAAGCTACCACGGAAGAGTTGAAGATGCTGCAATACAACGCTCAAGCTTGTGATATTCTCTTCCACGGATTTGCCTCGAAGAATTCAACAAAATCAGTCATCTTGAGAATGCAAAGGAAATTTGGGATACTTTGATTTATATGCACGAAAGTACTGACTCCGTAAAGGAATCCACATTGGATGTGCTTCAAAGTCAGCTTGACAAGTTCAAAATTAAGGATGGTGAAGGTGTCGCTGAAATGTACTCTAGGCTTGCTCTCATCACAAATGAGATTGCCGGCTTAGGAAGTGAAGAGATGACCGATAGATTCATCATCAAGAAGATCCTAAGAGCCTTGTATGGAAAATATGATATTGTGTGCACATTGATCCAAATAATGCCCAATTACAAAGTTCTCAAGCTAACGGAAGTCATTGGAAGAATTGTTGCTCATGACATGTCACTCAAGGATAAAGAAGAGCTTCACAACAAGTTAAGTGGTGCTTACAAAGCCTCATGTGATGCTCCTACATCATCAAGTGAGAAACAAACCTTCAATGAAGAATTGAGCCTAATGGTGAAGAACTTCAACAAGTTCTACAAGCAAGGAAAGAAGTTCCAAGTCAAGATCCTACAATGACAAAAGGTCTTCGAGTCGTGAACGTACTTGCTACAATTGTGGAAGACCCGGACACTACTCAAATGGTTATACGGCTCCCTACAAAAGAAGACAAGATTCACCTAAAAGAAGAAGTAGAAGAGAAGAATCACCACCAATAGAGAGAAAGATTAGAGATGATCGTTATGAACGAAGAACCTCCTGAAGAAGCAAAGATTCGGAAAGGAAGGACAGATCATCAAAGAGCTACACAAAACAAATACATCAAGCTCACATTGGTGAATGGGTATCCGGCTCCGATTCCGACCATCACTCCGAAAGAAGTTATCACTCTGACTCCGAATATACTCAAGATGAAGGTGTTGCCGGTCTAGCACTCGTGTCAACCAACTCCTATGACATATTTGACTCACCAAATGAAGGAATTGGAAGATGCTTCATGGCTAAAGGCCCGAAGGTATCACACCCCGAGTATGTTGATTTCAATAGTGATGAAGATGATTTGATAGGTGATGCTGATTTACTTGTTGATAACTCTAGTTGTGAAAACTATGATGAATTTGCTATTAATCATGCTAATCAAGATAAAATGAATGACGATGATAAGAAGGAGATTGATCGTCTAACTAAAGAACTAAATACTCTTAAGTTAGCTCATGAAACTACCTTGGAAGATCATCGAGAACTTTTAAAGACTCATGAGAAGCTACGCTTTGAAAAGCTCAACCTAGAGCAAGAGCATGAGTTTTTAAAGGCAATCAATGATGATCTTCGCAAGAAAAGTTCTTCTTACATTGCCAAGTGTTTACTCTTGTCTACTTACATGCCACAAGTTAAATCTAGCAACAAAAGTAAGAAAGATTCTTCTTCTAGTAGTAACAATAATCATGCTAAATCCAATGTTGTTGCTTCTAGTAGTTCTCTTGATTCCACTAATTATTCTCTTAGCCAAGTTACACTTGAGCAAGAAAATAGCTTATTGAAGGGAACTATAGAGAAAGATGTTTACAAGAGCCTTGCTGGAAGTAAGCAATTTGAGGAAATTGTACGCAAGCAAGGAAGGCACCGGAAGAACCAAGGTGTTGGTTTTGAACGAAAGTTCAATTCTAATGGAGTTGAGTGCGAAGAAGATCAATACACCAAGACAAAGTTTGTTCCTCAACAAGATAAGTATGATCCTACTTCTTTCCAAGGGACACAAGCTCAAGATGATCTTCCACCACAAGACCACAAGCAAAAAGGCAAGGATAAGCTTCAAGAGGAGATTGATGCATTTGAAGAAGCTCTCAAGGCCTTGGTCAAGTGGGTTCCCAAGACTACATCAAGTTATACTTCATCAAGTACGACTACAACCCCAAGGATTCCCATCAAGATGATGTGGATTCCGAAGAAGAAGAACTAGACAAGTTCTTGAGGGTGACTCCGCTAACACCTTCACTCATATCATTTTGGCAAGAACAAGTGCAAAAAACTTCCATATCCTGCACTAGTTCAAGGAGTCACAAACCCTCTTGTTGGTAAGACAAAGGACAATGTAACCTAATGCTTTCATGGACATCATCTTGTATGTACATTATTCTATGTCTATGGATATCCTTGCTTGTTCCTTATGGGACTAACTCATGTAGGTATTGAAAGTGCAACTCACTCCAATGGATTGCTCCGAATGATCTACACCAACATTGAACGTCCACATCTTCAACACCTACATGAAGTCATCATCGACAAAACCCAAGGTTAGTTCATCCCTCTTAGGGGGGATATCACATCTAGGGGGAGCTTTACTCTAAGAATTGAGCTAAAGCAACTCTAACGGTGTGAACCCAACAATGCTTTATGTAAAAGTGGTAACCCCATTTGTGCTTAAACGATGAGTATGACCTATGATCAAATGTTCTCATTTTACTCCTAAGTCAATATACCCATATATAGATGACCTAGTCATCGCAATTGCTTGATAGATACCAGAGTGTTTGTGCATGCTTTGCCACATATTTCATTTGCCATTTTATTGTGTGAGCATGTTGGTTGCATATTTTACTCATTCGAGGACATCCACTTGTTGCTTTGATTGTTTGGCTCTTTCTCTTTTGCCAAGTGGATGGACAAGAATGCCTAAGAATCTCCTCTAGCTATCTATGCTTTTCTCGTCTCAAACTCTATTCATGCTACATCACAAAGTTTGATCAAGTTAGATTCGAACCACTCTGTGTGAGGAGCACTCGGAGTCCCCGATTCATCATGGCCTTAAACTTCCAAAACCTCTTTGTGCATTTCGGTATGACCGAGTCATCCATTTCGGTCACACCGAGTTCACTAAGTTGATCTAGGTTTTCATCTTGGTGCAACCGATTTGAACATTTCAGTCACACCGGGTTGCAGTAACCGCTTGCGATTCTGCATCGGTGCCACCGAGTTGTTCCACTTGGTCACACCGACAGGGTCG
The DNA here is from genome assembly GCF_002162155.2 of Triticum dicoccoides. Lineage (NCBI taxonomy): Eukaryota > Viridiplantae > Streptophyta > Magnoliopsida > Poales > Poaceae > Triticum > Triticum dicoccoides. Next base: position 366,644,209 of record NC_041393.1, on the reverse strand, counting down.
GGATATATATATATCCACAAGTGAGATTTTGGAAATTTCTTTAAAAGCCCTCAGCCCGCGCGTATCCTACTCTGCCTCCTCGGGTCTCCGGATCGTCTCCTTGCCGTCAGCGACCTCCCGCCGCTGGTTTCTGTCGCCGTCAACGGGAATCTGCTCCGTCGTTGTCTCCATAGCGAACTCCTGCCAAACTAGGGTATGAGTTCGACCCCTTGTGCTCTCTTTTTACCTCCGATTCTAAGCACAAGGTCAATGCCATGATCTTTGCCACGTATGAAATCAATGTATCCAAAGAAAACTTCCTTTAGGTTAAGTTTGATTCGAAAATTTAGGGTTAGGTCTCCGCTAAACTTATCTCGGACCTATCGAATTGTAGGAATCGGTCTCACCGATTTGGCTTAGGCCATTGCACATGCGCTTTTCAGTCTGACTGAAAACTGCAAATCGGTGTGACCGAGTTCAATTCTTTGTGAAACCCTAGCAATCTCGATGCCACCGAACTGTAACTCGGTCTGACCGGGTTCACTAGTTTAGGTTCCAAATGTTGCTTCGGTATCACTGAGTTTATCAATTTGGTAGCTCCGAAATCATTTCAGTAGAGAACTAAAACTAAGTTTTTGACTCATTTGTTTTTCAAAAATCTATGCACTTTGTGATGCTCATCTACTCTACCTCATCTATATCTATTCATAGGGTTTGCTGTCAGTTTTCCTGCCAAGATGTCTAACCAGAGTGATAGCCAGAATAAATCTGAAGAGCAAGTGCAAATGAGTGAGGGCACTAGTCCCTCAAGCAGCTATGATGATGGCAGGAGGAGCACTCCAAGCAACTTGCCAAAGGTAGCCACCAGGACAAGAAAGAAGAGAACCTTAGACTCTGAGGATGAGGACTATGTGGCTGTTGAGGATGAGGCCACCTCAAAGAAGAAAGTGCTGAAGAAAGAGTATGGTACTAATGCTGCAACAAAGCCTGGTATGCACAAGAAAGCACCTGCCAAGAGACTACCAACATCCAAGCCTAGGAAAGCTGTTGTAGAGGAAGCTATGGAGTTCACTCTTGAACCCAAAGAGACAGGAGAAGGCAAGAAGAGAAAGGAAAGGGTCAGGAAGACCATTGCCAGAGTCATTGGCAAGCCCTCCATGATGAGAGATCCATCTGATGATGAAGAGGAAGAGGATGCTGCATCAACACCCAAGTCACAAAAGCTTATGGGAGATGCAATCAAGTCAGGGGCTGCTACTTCTAAGCCCAAACCTGCTCCCAAAGCTGCTGCTCAAGCCACCAAGTCTGCACCCAAGAGAAGCACCAGAAATATTCCTATTGAGGAAAAGAACAAGGCCCCAGTGCCTAAGATGGATGAAGAAGAAGATGTTGAAGCCCAAGTGCTCAGAAAACTTAAACCAAAGATTCCAGACCACAATGACACTCATCCAGTGGCAGAGGACATGAACATCAGAAAGGATGCGGGATTGAGACTTTGGAGACAGTCTGATCCATATGCTGCGAGAAGGAGAACTGTTGTGGACTATATATTCCACACCAAAGAACAACAAGATTTCTATGAGACCATTCTGCTTGACAAGAAGCCAATTTTCTGTGATATGAGATGGGTTGATTGGCAATATATTAAAGAGAATGAAGATTACTTTCCAAGTGTACATGATAGCTTCAAATCTTGTGGAGTTGACAAGTTCGTTGGACAGAAGCTCACCAAATGAAATGATGAGCTAATCATGCAATTCGACTCCACTGCTCATTTCTATCCAGATGGAAGGATACTATGGATGTCTGAAGGTACAAGGTACCAGTCAACTATTGAAGAATGGGCAGAGTTGATCAATGCCCTAGAAGACCATGAGGATGATTTGTATGTGTATGCGAAGAAGAAGAAAGATCACAACTCCATAGCAAATATGTATAAGGAAATTCCTGATAAAGCCCTGAAAACTCATAAGTTGGGCTCGGTGAAATATTTGTTGTCTGGTCTGCCTACTATCAACACCATCTTAAGGCATACTCTGTTGCCCAAATCTGGAGATCATAGGATGATAAGAGGACATTCAATCAACTTGCTGCACATTTTTTATGTGCCTCACAAATTCAAGGTCATGAGTCTAATTCTTGAGACAATCAAGAGGACAGCTGCTGACTAGAAAAGATCTTGTGGGTATGCTCCACACATTCAGGTGCTCATCAACTCAAAGATGGGCACAAGCACTTACTTGTTAGACAAGGAGCATTTACCTCTCTACCTAGAATTTGAAGACAACACAGTTCTAATGAATGAGGATGAACCTTCATCAGTGTAAGCACAAGAGAAGAGAGCTAGGGCAAAGACAAAAAAAGCTGCAAAGATGCCAAGTGCTGAAGAGGCATCTCAAGTGTTCTTGAAGAGCAAATAAGATCAACTTGGATATCTAATCCAATCAACTTTGAGGATTGAGAAGGGCTTGGCCATCCTGACTCAGAATCAGGAGAGCTTGGAGAGGATCATTGAACAAAAATTCTATGATCTTGATCTGAAAGTGATTGAGATGCAGACAGTAGTTGAGCAAGCTCCAGGACGAAGCAAAAGATAAGAAAGGGAAGGCAACTATAGACGCTTTTCAGCGAGTGCCAAGAGGTCAGAGGTCAGCTGCAGTGCCAGTACCAGATACTAGAGCTACCACAACAGCACCAGCAGCTACAGCTTCAATGCCACCTCCAGCAGCCACTCCACTAGCTCCAGCTACATCGACCGATGCCTTCATCCTTGGAGTTCTCTCTACACCACCTCCCGAAGAACTTTATTGTGTGCTTGTTTGATACCTTATGTCCTTGTGTAAGATACTTGTATGATCATGTGTTTGTTCATATGCTACTTTAATGTTTGCTTGGATGATATTATCTCTTATATCCATATATGATCGTTCACTTTGCTTGATGATGAGTGCATGCTTTTAATTGCTATCATTTTGAGCGCTCCACCAAGATGTATGTGACATGGAAGAGTAACCCATGATACTTATTGATTGTGCATTTGCATTCAAAAGCAAGTCTTAAATAATGCACAAATTTAGGGAGAGCTCTTGCTTATCACATACTTCTCAAAGCGACGATGTATTTCAATCTTATTATCATTTGTCGAAGCTTTGATCTATATGTTGTCATCAATTATCAAAAAGGGAGAGATTGAAAGTGCAACTATTCCTGTGTGGTTTTGGTAATTATTAACAAGATATAGCTCATTGAACTAATGCTATTTTAAGATGAATATTTCAGGAAAGCTCAATGATTGGCATGGCATGGATTAGGAATGTGGACCCCTCAAAATGCTAAGGACAAAGGATTGGCTCAAGCTCTAAAGCTCAAGACTCTACATTTTACTTTTAGCGATCCAAGATCACATTGAGTCCATAGAAAAAGCCAATACTATTAAAAGGGGATGAGGTGTTGCTTAATGGCTTGCTTGCTCAAGATGCTTAGTGATATGCTCCAAAAACCCTCAACCACTTTCTCATATCCACATATGTCCCAAATTAAAAGTCAAACTCGGCGCCACCAATTTGATCTATCTGGCGCCACCGAGTTCATTTGACATAGCCACTGCCAGAAACCCTAGTCACTTCGGTCTCACCGATAGGGATCTCGGTCTCACCGAGATGGGATTGCAAATTCTCGGTTTTCCTTCGTAACGTTTCGGTCTAACCAAGATGAGCGATCGGTCCCACCGAGTTTGCAATGCAAACTCTCTGTTTCCCCTTCCTAACGTTTTGGTCTCACCGAGATGAGCGAATCGGTCCCACCGAGTTTGCCTGACCAACTCTCTGGTTAGCTTATTACCAAAGTCGGTCCCACCGAGTTTGTGTAATCGGTCTCACCGAGATTACGTTATGCCCTAACCCTAAAGAAATTGGCCCCACCGAGTTGACATGTCGGTCCCACCGAAATGCCTAATGGTCACATTATGAACTAAATCGGTCTGACCGAGTTTCATTATTCGGTCTCACCGAGTTTGGTAAATTCTGTGTAGCGGTTAGATTTTGTGTGAAGGCTATATATACCCCTCCACCCTCTCTTCATTCATGGAGAAAGCCATCAGAACGTGCCTACACTTCCAGCATTCATTTTCTGAGAGAGAACCACCTACTCATGTGTTGAGGTCAAGATATTCCATTCCAACCACATAAATCTTGATCTCTAGCCTTCCCCAAGTTGCTTTCCACTTAAATCATCTTTCCACCAAATCCAATCCTATGAGAGAGAGTTGAGTGTTGGGGAAACTATCATTTGAAGCACGAGAGTAAGGAGTTCATCATCAACACACCATCTATTACCTTTTGGAGAATGGTGTCTCCTAGATTGGTTAGGTGTCACTTGGGAGCCTCCGTCAAGATTGTGGAGTTGAACCAAGGAGTTTGTACGGGCAAGGAGATCGCCTACTTCATGAAGATCTACCCTAGTGAGGCAAGTCCTTCGTGGGCGATGGTCATGGTGGGATAGACAAGGTTGCTTCTTCGTGGACTCTTCATGGCTGGAGCCCTTCGTGGACTCACGCAGCTGTTACCCTTCGTGGGTTGAAGTCTCCATCAATGTGGATGTACGATAGCACTACCTCTCGGAACCACGGATAAAAAATCGCCGTGTCTACATTGCGTTTGCTCCCTCAAACTCCTCCCTTTACCTTCATGTGCAATGTTTTACATTCCGCTACTATACTCTTAGAATTGCATGTGTAGGTTGATTGTTTGACTTGTGTAAAGTTGCTAAAATCTGCCAGAACTTAAAATTGGGAAAGGACTAGATTTTTATTTGGTCAAGTAGTCTAATCACCCCCCCCCCTCTCTCTCTCTAGACATACTTTCGATCCTATAGTTTAACATGAAAATATATACATCATAGAAATATTCTGGAATACATCGTACTCAACAAAGAAACGGTACTGCAAAAGAGGTACCGAATTTATCTTTGCAAGAGATTAAAAATCTCTATTGCAAATATACGTAATTAATCTCAACACGTGATATACTTGGAAATGTATTACATCAACTTAAGATCTGGAATACATCTCGGTACTCAACAGAAAAATACTACTAATGTAGTGGATAATAATGATGTTGCAAACTTGATGTTCAAGTGAAAAACTTGAATTGTATAAACCTCAAATTAAAATGACGTGATCTTGTATCAAGTTGCAAGATAATTTAGCGAGCTGAATTTATAATTTGCGAGAGAAAATTGAATCTCAATCGCGGAAAACATGTTGTAGAGAGTTTGATATATGGTAAACACATTGAACATGTCAAGTATCAACATACACATATTATATTTCTGAAATTTTAAAATTCAACAGAAAAAAGGGTAATTAACAGGGTCTAAGACAGGCAAGTACTAGTAAATAGTACTTTTAGAAGGCCAAATTCACAAACTCCAAAAAATAGAAAGGAATTGTGCAAAATTTGCCTGGACCACTCTTTCGGCCTGTTCTGCGAATTTCTGCAACTGCAGAGACCTTGGTGCAAAGAGGCGAAGAGATAAGGCTTATCTTCTTCCTCTGAGCGGTTGCCAATCGGGAGAAATCCCAAGGGCTGCTCCAGTCGTCTTCATGGCCTCATCAGGCCGCCGCCTTAGCCGTGCGACCATGCCACGCGGCCGACCGGATGGAGGGAGCGTCGCGCCTCGCGTTGGAGGACGCGGACGCGTCGCCCGGAGGAGCTTGTGCGCCGTGGTGGCGCTCCGTCGGTGAGAGGAGCGGCGTATCACGCGCCTGAGGGGCCGGAGGGCCATCGCCGGCCTGCGCGGTTGCGAGCCGAGGGCCGCGACATCGCCTCGGTCTTCCACGCCGCGTCGCGGTTGGAGGCCATCCTCAGGAGCGCCGAGGCTGCCGTCTGCGACTTGCGCAGTGGGAGGGCGTGTAGCCAACGCCAGGGCCGATGGCCACGGCACGCCCAGAGGAGCACCGTCGGGCCGAGGGCTGCTGCATGCTCCTCGCTAGGAGCCCTGTACCTCACTTGGAAGGCGTGGCGCCATGGGCATGCACGCTGGGCATCGCCGCGGTCGCGCGTTAAGCGGCCGCTGGCTGCCTTGTGCGAAGGCCGAGCCGCCTCGTTTCCGTCGCGGGAGGCGAAACCGGTGGTTCTGGTGTCCCAGTCCAGCGCGGGGCCGAGGTCAGACGAATCTGATGATGTCGTTGTTCATGTCCTTGATGGCAAGATGGCAACGGGCGACACCACCAGTCCAGCGATCTAGTTTTAAGTTTCGATGGATGCACATACATGGTGCATGCCCCTGTAACCCTGTTCTTCATTCTCTCATTTATCCCATGTATTCCTGTAGGAATCGAAGTGACAGTTTGAGACCGAGAGATTTGTCGTCGTGGCCGTGCACGGCGCGAGGCTGCCGATTGGAAGCGCTTTCGCCGGGCTGAGGACCGCCGTGCCACCACGCCGAACCAATGGCTGTAGCCGTCAAACTCGCAGGCGAGCGATGCTGCAGCCAGGAGCCGTCGCGCTGACGGAATCGCTCCGCCAGGAGCCGTCGGGAGCGTGCTGATAACGTATTGTCGAGAAAGCCTTGGCACAGATGTAAAAGTGAATAGGTGTTCTTTCATTAGATGATTGTAGGTACCTGAAATCTTAAAAGTGCACGCCCACTTTTTCGTAGGAACGGGCGGCCGGGCTGGTTACTTACATGTGTGTCTTTTTTTGTCAGCTAGTAAATGTTTTTTGTTAGCATTAAATGCGTACGGACTAGTCCTGAAAACAGATTCACACACATTTATTTTGGCCACTTCAATTTTTAAAAAGTCATATATTTTAAACCACACGTCGGAATTCAGATCCGTCTTCACCGTTGGATTCATCGCGACGAGATCTTCGAAACTAGATCCCGCATGGATATGTTTCGACGAAATATTTTTGATGCCAACTTTGGCGCTGTATTGTGCAACTTCAGTACTGCTTTGTGCAACTTTAGTACTGCATGGTGCAATTTTTTTCAAACCCAGTTTTTTGGAGTTGCATCCTCAGTAGTTGTCGTTGCACACATAGTAGTCCTAGTTAGCACATACATGGCCACATAGTTGCATAATCTGGTCTGCATAGTCGCATATGAATTATCATAGCTTGTAATGTAGTCTAGTTGCACACACATTGATGTTTAGTTGGCTTGTAACGTAGTCTAGTTGCGCACACATTGATGTTTAGTTGGCAGGAAGACCAGTTGCATACACATATGCTTAGTTGGCTTGTAATATAGTCTAGTTGCACACACATTGATGTTTAGTTGGCAGGACACTAGTTGCACAAGCATTAATATTTAGTTGGCAGGACTAGTTACACACACATATACTCAGTTGGCACGGCAATGTAGTCTAGTTGCATAATGCAGTACTATAGTTGCACCATATAGCACCAAAGTTGGCATCAAAAAAAATTCGTCGAAACATACCCATATGGGATCTAGTTTCGAAGATCTCGTCGCGATGAACCCAAAGGTGAAAACGGATCTGAATTCCAACGTGTGGTTTAAAAGATATGATTTTTTAAAGATTTAAGAGACGAAAATAAATGTGTTTTACGGACCAGTCTGTACGCATTTGCTATACGCATTTAATACTAATAAAAACATCCATTAACTAACAGAAAAAGACACACAATAGATAATTGCTATTTATAAATTATTAGAGGACCAAAACTTGCAATTTTGGGCCGGCCGCTCGCAAAGTATAGTGAGCAGCCGGCCGCTCGCTAGACCGGTCCTTGTAGGTATTTATACATTCGGGCGAGATGTCTGGAACCGACGCGGCAGTTGCCAAAGTAAACTGCCTGCGGTTGGTACAAGATTCTATGTAGAAGGACAAGATGTGTTCATTAGATGATTGTAGGTATTTATACAGGCAGAAGGGATGCATCGAAATGCATCCGTTCGGGCGAGATGTCTGGAACCGACGCGGCAGTTGCCAAAGTAAACTGCCTGCGGTTGGGGTTCGGCTCCTCTGCAGTCGAACTATTACTGCACGGGTGCTGTAGGCCTTCATACCAGTCGTCAATTTTCATCTGACCGCCTGCATTTTACCTACTTAATTCTGTTAATAAAAAAAGCCTTTATGCATTCAGATAATTGCTTCCGTTCACATTGCACACCATGCACTAACTAGACTGATGAGGCAGGAGCGAGCAGAAGACCTCACCGCCGGCGAGGGTTCATATATCCGGCCAAGCGCACTCCCTCATCGAGCGACGGTCCGGCAGATGGCCCTCCATGCCCGCCTGCTGCGCCGCGGCTGCGTCCCCGGCTTTCTCAGGATCTGCGGCAAGGCACTGTTCCCTGGGCTCGCCGGCCGACGCCGTCGACGGCAGGTATGTGGGAGCACTCCGCCTTCCTTAGGCCGCGCCGCCCGACGCCCTTCACCTCGATGGAAGCTGCCCGCTTCCTCCAGCCTCTCGCAGATGGGGATCTGCCGGCCCCGCGCCGCCACCGCCCAGGAAGGAGCTATTCCTCCGCCTCTCCGGCGCGTGGGAGTCCGCCGTGCAGGCGCTTCTCGAGCTCGGGAGAGGCACCGATCAGTACGTGGCTATCTCCTACCTTGTAGTGTTTAGCATGACAATATGTTTGGTCCCTTGTCCATTGATCTTGTCCGTGCAAATCTTCAAAATTATATGTATGTAGCTTGTGTTTTTGAATGTTGCTGTATTGTGGTCTAAATATCTTACTGCAATTGCATTTGATTTGACTGCACTATTGTGTCGTCATCTCACTATCCATAGAGATTTTGGCATGGTTCTGACTAGCAAATTTCTAGACTACTGTAAATCACGTTTTGATGATCTTAAAACTATTTGAAAAAGGCTAAGTTGAGGTTCATCTCATTTGGAAACCAGGATACTGTGATGCAAATGCTAAGTCCTTGCCAATTCACACATCAGCAAAACTAGGTGCTACTCTACTTCTATTTTTCCTGACTTTAAAACAGATAAACAGAAGCAAACGTTCCTCTTCCTTTCTCTTTGCCTACAGGAATTACAAATACCAGAATAGGATGCAAAGGCTGCTCTCTCTGTATTTGCCTTAAGTACTAAACACATAGAAGGAATTACTAGCTGCATTTCACGGCTATAGTGACGACTGTAGTTGTGGTTGACGTAGAGGAGCCGAATCCCACAAATGCATGACTCTCATCTTATTTCCCTATCAAACTATTATCATATCGGAGGAAAATATGGATTCTTTTTCAAGTCCCAAATGTCATCGGCTTCACTCTGTAAATTAAAGAGAGACATAACAGATTACACAAAAATCATATTGCTTACAAATGGATTTTAGGAATTTTGGACAAGATAAGTGGAATACCGTTAGTAAACGAGCATAGTACCCATAGTCCCGCAAACCATCTGCATTCGTTCCAGTCATTTTCTCTGTAGGTGCTTCGCATTGTGCAACTGGAATGTACTTCTCTCCTCTCTATGCAAAATATAAATCAGAACAAACATTAGTTTAGTTATTAGTAAATCTATAGGCTGTTTCGATAAGTGATAAGAGATTTACAGAAGAAGATTGTTTTTCGGGAATGACTTTAGCTGCCCCTTTTTTCTTTTTACTGGGATGTTGATTATCAAGCCATGATTTCTTCCTTTTTGAAGTCTTCTGCTGAATTTCCTTTTTCTTCAGGCAAGCTGTTTGCAAACAAATGTCTGGTTCCTGAGATATGGCTTCAGTTCTGCATGTAGTAGTAGGAGCTTTGTCTTCAACTTGCTTCTTTAGATTCTTCAAAGCATCATCTACTAATTTGATGCACTCTTCTGATGCAACTGCTTGGGAAGCTATGCCAAGGAACTCGTGCATGAAAAACTTCAGCTGCTGCCTATCTTTCGATCTAGGGTCTTCCAAAACAATGTTGCCATGGCTGTTTTGAATAGTGCCGCTTCGTGCTTCTCGAGTCCATCGCTTCAAAATATAGTGGCTTGTGTTAGAGTACGTAATGGGCCTAATGGCCTGGGCTGGCGGTATAGCCCGTTAGTCTTAGGGTTAATTAGAGATAAGGGTCGCTTGCTTAGGGGTCAAGTAAGCCTTGCTTGGGAGTCAAGTAAACCTCTCTATATAAAGAAAGGAGATGTATCAATCTAATTAAGCAAGAATTAAGAAGGAAATCCCTTCCCTCTTGCCCGGCCGTGGGCAAAAAGGCCCCCGGCCGGCCCTCTCGCGCCCTCCTTCTAGCAGCGCCATAACAATTTGGTATCAGCTAGCTTCGGTTCGATCATGTCTTCACCGCCGCCCAACCCGTCTCTTCCGCTGCCGGTCACGACCGTCGCCCCGCTCCTGCCCGTGCCGGGATCCTCCGTCGCGCCCGCCCCCGTCGTCCTCACCCCGAAGGTGTCCGGGGCGCTGCGGGACCTAACACAGGCGGTCCAGGAGATCCACCTGTTCTTGGCCGGGTCCTATGGGCCGCACCCGGCTGCGCCGCCCATCACCGCCATCGCACCGCCGTGGATGCCATGGCAGCCGCCGCACCAAGAGGCCCCCGCCGCGCTCGCCGGGCTACTGCAGCAGCCGCTGCAGCTGCCATCCATCGCCCCGTCCTGGCTGTCATGGCAGCCGCCGCACCAGGCGGCCTCCGCCGCGCTCGTCGGGCTGCTGCAGCAGCCGCTGCAACTGCCATCCACCGCCACCACCGCCCCGTCCTGACTGTCGTGGCAGCTGCCACACCAGGTGGCCTCCGCCGCGCTCATCGGGCCGCTGCAGCAGCTGCCATCCACCGCCCCGCCCTGGCTGTAGTGGCAGCCACCGCTCCTGGCGACCTCCGCCGCGCCTGGCGCTCCGCCGCAGCAGCCGCTGCAACTGCAGCAGCCATCACCGGTCAGCTCCGACCCCGCATCGACCGCGCCGACGGGAGTCCCGATCCACCAGATCAAGTTCCCGCCGTCGCCATCACCGCTTCCCCAGGGCGTCCCCATCCAGCAGATCAAGCTTCCGCCGTCGCCGTCACCGCTTCCAGCTTGGATCACTACCCGCCACGTGTCGGCGATGGTGAGGCTGCAGGCTGCTGCACGCGGCCTCCTAGCGTGTCGGCGTGTGCGGGAGTTGCGTGGTCTGCAGCTGCCGCTCCTCCCAGTTGCGCTTCGCTACGCAAAGGACCTCGATCTCGTCCACTGCGTCAGGGATCTTGGGCATGCTGTTTTCCCCACGGGCAGCGACCTCCAAGTCTGCAACATTGGCGGTTGGGGGAGCGCACCCCTCCTCGTCATTATCCATCGCAAGCCCCCCACTCTTCTCTGTGCGGTGCAGACCAACAGCCGTCCGGCAGGAAGAAGGCATGGTGTCACCGACAACAACGCACCACGTAGCACCACTGCATTCCGTCACCGGGCGCCGCAAGGGCGCCTCTGCTGGTCACTCTTGCGACCACTTCCAGGTGTCCATACACATGCACTCCTTTTGTCCAGATGGTGTCCATGGGATCCAGGTGGTTGTACGCGTGCACGTCCGATGTGCGGATGGTATCCACTTTTTATTAAGAGGTCCAAAATAAATCATCCCGATCCATTTCAGGTTGAGAGTAATAAAACAAGCCGAGATGTAAAAGGCTTGTTTTTAGGTGTTAGATCTGTGTTGCGTCGAGTCATGGTTATAAGTTGGTTAGGCTGCAGCTCGAGGACAAGCTGCATGTCTAGGTGGGTTGTAGTGTTAGAGTACGTAATGGGCCTAATGGCCTGGGCTGGCGGTATAGCCCGTTAGTCTCAGGGTTAATTAGAGATAAGGGTCGCTTGCTTAGGGGTCAAGTAAGCCTTGCTTGGGAGTCAAGTAAATCTCTCTATATAAAGAAAGGAGATGTATCAATCTAATTAAGCAAGAATTAAGAAGAAAATCCCTTCCCTCTTGCCCGGCCGTGGGCAAAAAGGCCCCCTGCCGGCCCTCTCGCGCTCTCCTTCTAGCAGCGCCATAACAGCTTGGAAGATACTTAATATTCATGACATCCAGAGCTTTCAAAGCATGACTACACAATATACCAACTCTTTCAAATTGGCCACAACTACATAGAACTTTTTGCTCTTCATCAACTATAACTTTGCATTCTTCTTCATAAGAGCATTCCGGGTCAAGATTGGCAATTGCAACAGTATATGCATTGTCTTCCTCCGATGGCTTGATGTACGCTGAGATGGATCTTTCGTATTCATTCTGAAAATCTTCAAATATGCTAGGTGTGTAAACTTTGCTTGCTTGTATTACTGTAGGAGTTCTTATTCTAACTCTAGGTAATTTTTTCCTCGACTCATATTCCTCATTTACCTCTTTATCTCTCTTTCCTTGCACAACCCTCTCTACGTGCTTGAAAAAACGAAGAATGTCAAGATCAGACTTCAAATGGTCTTTCAAGTCACTATTCAAGCTCTCACTTAATTGTGTGCTTCTCATGCCTATAGTGTAAGCATTTCTCATGTAACATCTTGCCCATTTCTCTTTTACTTTATAGATACTGTCCAACCAAGTCTGTGTATCCACATTGATTCTTATGGCAGTGAAAGCTTCTTCAAAGTCTTCCTCTTCCTCGTACTTGTACATGCAAGCACTGAAATCAGCAAGTACATTTGGGCCATCCTCGTCTTTTTTCTTATGAGGTAAATGTTTGATGGCATTTTGCATTATGTGAAAAGTGCACAATCCATGCCATGCTTCTGTAAATACCGTCCGAATTGCATTACCCATTGCTACGTCCTGGCCAGTAAAGATAGTTCTAGGCTGTTTTTTGTTATGTATGGATAAGAAAGTGTTGAACAACCATTTGAAGGATTCAAATGTCTCGTCGTATAGAAGTGCAACACCAAAAATGCCACTTCTCTAAAATGGTTGAAGCCAACAAATACACCAAAGGGTCTGTACTCTTTATTTGTCCCAAATGTAGTATCAAACGTAACAACATCACCAAAGTGAGCATAGTCAACGATCATCTTTGCATCAGCCCAGAAGATATTTGCTATTTGTTCATCGCAATCGTATTGTACATCATATTCAAATGCAGGATTCTCATTTTTTTATCTCGAAAGTACTTGAGCATACTTCCAGCTTCACCATACATCAACTCCCTTTGACGCTTGGTTCGCAAATAGTTCTTGTGATCACGAGGTGTGTAGGTAAGGTTTAATGACCCACCAACTTGCCGACTTGCCAGCTCATGGGCTGCTTTTGGTACAATTCCTGAATCATCTGCAGTTTCAATGTCAAAAGCTTGCAAGGTCGATATCTTCCGTTGTGATGGCATCAAGTGGCATGTTCCAGGCAATTGCAAGACATGGTTGTGTTCAGTGACTAGCTTGTGTACTTCATAATTTCCTGTTTCTCGGTCGATGGTGATTCCCATTCGAACTTTACAACCAGTCCTTGTTTCTGCACGAGGACGCTTGGTATTATGATCTCTTTTGTCTATTCTTCTGTAGCCCTCGTTGGAACAAACGTATCTCGCGGAAGTGATTGCCCCATCAAGTTTGCTCTTATTTTCATAATTTACCCTTACGTCAAAACCAATATGACCTCCATAACAAGTCCAAAATCCCCAGGCCTCTTTTGTGGAATTAAATTTCATACCAATTTGAGGCATCCAACTAGGAATCATATTTTTCCTGTAAAAAATAGGCATATCTTAATTTATTTGTCTAGTTACACTACAAGAAATATGATGATATGGTATGAGAATTTAACAAAATTGAGTGTACCTGTTTGAATCTTTGTTGGAGTTGGTCATATTCTCCATTACACCTTTTCATTTCCTTTTTTGTAATCTGAGATAGTCAGTCTATAGGCATTCTCTTGCTGCCTTGAGAACATGAATACAGTTAGAGCATATGTTACATACCTCGAGATTGATCGTCTTTTTTTTGCTAGGAGAAGGAAGGCAAAAGGGAGATCATCTACATTAATCTCCTGTCAAGTATTGGAAATCCCAAGTATTTCATGAGCAAAGCACCTATGGTACAACTTGCATGTAAAGATCTAACTACATTCATGTATTTTATCTTGAGATTATTCAAAACAATAGAGATCACTTCTGTTAGCAAAGCACCTATGGTACAACTTGCATGTACAGTTCTGACTACATTCATGTATTCCATCTTGAGCTTATTTAGAACAATAGAGATCACTTATGTTCAAATATATTTTTTCACTCTAACATCATCCAAAAGGTGCAGGAATAAATTTTGGATCTCCTTCCTCCCTTGTCACTACTGATTTTCTACTAGTTGTTTGGAGGATTCGGCTCCTCTGCAATTTAGCTACTGAATTTATTAAAATTGATGGTACCTGTTTGAATCTTCATTGCCGTTAATCATATTCTCCACTAAACCTTGTCTTTTTTTTTGTAATCTGTGATCATATAGCAAAATCAGTCTAGGAATTCTCTTGTTGCCTTGAGAACATGGATAGAATCAGATCACATGTCACATACCTTGAGATTGATCAGCTTCTTTTTTGTTGCTAGGAGAAGGATGGTAAAAGTGAGTTCAAAAGGGAGATCATCCACACCACTTGCAGATCAGCGGGAGAAGAACAATCAATAGAGAGATAGGGCAAAAGGGAGATCTTTATGCCACATAAACTTGCAGATCAGCGTGAGGAGGACAGATATAGGGCAAAAGAGGATCTCTATGCCGCCCATAGATCAACATATACCTTGGTCACGTTCTGGCTACAAGAAGGATGATCAAGGAGGACTGGGGAAGACCGGCGGGACGAAGGCATGGAGATCGCTGTTTGGCGCCAATGTGCGTTCTGTTTGGCGCCAAGCAGCCGTAGGAGATATTTCACCGGACAAATTGGGGTGTTTGTTTTCATTCTTTAAAAGAATTAAGTGGGGAAATTAGAGCGGTCAGATTGGAATTGATGGCTGATGTAAATGTCTACAGCACCCATGCAGTAATAGTTGGACTGCAGAGGAGCCGAACCCCTGCGGTTGGTATAAGATTCTATGTAGAAGGACAAGATGTGGGCTATGCAATCGCGATGTATTGATCGGTGCATCAGGCATGTATATATAAGTACAGAGGTGGGCCACAACCTCAACTATACAGAGGAAACAGGAGGTGGATCCTACACACAAATATACACGTACACAATATACTCAACATGGAGATTCCCTCATAATTAACACAAGTTAATTAAGCTTTAACATGAATCAACTGTCTCTTTTTAAAGACAGTATAACCGCACCTAATCCTTGCCCTCACGGCGATTTGCATTTTTGGCCATCCGTTTTCACGATCTGGACATTTTTGGGCGTCAGGTCTGTTGTCCTAAGGGGCTGCTGCTCCGAAAGAAAAAACCGAGCACGATGATGAACTGGCCGTTTCTTGCAGCCCAATGACGAGCATGGTCCACAACGATCTGTCATTCTGCTCGCTCCATACGGAAGAGGAATGGATCGGTCGGTGGCTCGACGCTCGCCGCCTCTCTCTGTTCCGACGCCTCCTCTCCTATCCTCTTCTTGCACCGCCGACAGCAACACCCGATCACCATTTCTCTCGTCCACCCTTAATCTAGGGTTGCACCGACCGTTTAAACCTGGGCGGAGTGGCCCTCTCTCCCTCCCTCTCTCTCTCTCTCTCTCGGCAACACCATGGTGATGAGGCTTTTCGGTTCTGTGCTTAGCGATTTTGAAACCATTTCCTATAATTACTTTGAGAAATGGAGTCTTATATCAAACTATAGCTATTGCATTAAAGAAGAAAATAAACTAAAACCACATTACTCAAAGTCAAAAGCGTATTTATTTCAGGGACTTTGCCAAAAAAATCATCAAGGTGATTTAGTTGATACCATATGTTAAACTCTATTTTTTTTATTGAATTGACACCTGCAAGAATTTCTTACCCTGTTTCAATCTAAATATAGGCGCACGAGATGTTGTATTTCATTGCTAATCGACCATGATGTCATCTAAATGCCCACTGATTAATGGTGTAATATGGTGATTTTTATTTACTCATTTGGTTCTACAGTTCACTAATGAGGTGGTTTGACTGATAAAGTGAAAATTTTGCCTTTTTCAGAACTTTAGGTTTGTAGATGACTTATGAGGTGGGCGTAAGGTGTTCAATGGATTAAAGTATAGCTTAATGTTTGAGATATAGAAGACAATTCGACTAACCTAAAAATTTAGATGTAATGTGGTGCTTAATTGCGGAAGAACGATGAATCATGAATTTTTAGTCTTTATGTTGAACTGAAGTGATGTGATTTGATATCCACATTATCTTTTGTGAATTCTTTGAATGAATGCAATACTATTTTGAATGTCGATTATAAGGGTATTTGTACGTATCTCCATATATTTTTGTAAATTCATATTATCATAATGCAAAAATGGACAGGCGCAGCAAACGCGCGTCATCAGTGATCTAGTTTCATTGACAATCACAATATATGGAGTTAAATTACACGATAGTACCATATTTGGGGCGATGTTGGCGAATTGATACCAGTTTTCGAAATTTTTACGTGTCAATACCAAGTTTCAGGCAAGCCGTTGCAAATCGGGCTAAATATTTTTTTTTTTTTGCGAAGGGCAAATCGGGCTAAATCGCGTATAAATACGTACTGACGGTGTATCTGACCTGCCGGGGCCGCTTGTCAGGTGCCTACATGGCATATTATTTGGCAGAAAACCACCTTACTTTATAGTCAATCACATGAACATCCTTTTTTTGCGGGAAAAAGTTCTATGAGGGACTTTTTTTTCGTTCGCAAGTTTTCCACGGACTCGATTGAAACTTCCGTCGAATTGGACAGCAAATAAACCACAGACGCGGTAATATAACATAGACGCTCGATCTTCTTTATACTGAAGCACCCTGGGCCGGCCGTTGGGCCAGCGTGGCCTGCAATTTGTTTTTCCGTTTCGCTTATCAGCGCACGCGCTGGGGCTCGTTCGTTGCCCAGGTTTTTTTTGAGGAGTGCCCAGGTTTCTTTTCATTCCATTTCTCTTAGTATGCTTTAGTTTTGTTTCTGGTTTCGGCTTTTTTTTGTTTTTTCTTTCTTTTTTCATTCACTAGGTTGGCTATTATCCTGGATTTTTAACATACTTACTGAACATTTTTTAAGTTAAGCTTCAGTATATGTTGAACATGTTTTAAAATACACAAGGACATTTATTTAATATTCGCTGAGCATGTTTTAGCGTAAAGTAAACATTTTTTTAATGGAGATGAATTTTTCTTTACAAAATGTGAACTTTTTGTAATATAATGAACTTTTGTTAATCTACGTTGAACATTTTTGTAATATATGTTGAATTTGTTTTTTAATATATGATTAACATTTTACATAATTCCAGTGAACTTTTTGTAATTTATGGTGAAGATTTTCTTACTACATGATGAATTTTTGAAATATGTTCAGCATGTATTAAAAATTATTTTGTAAAATCATTCTTGCATTTCAATAAATACGTCCATTTGATAATATACGTTGGACATATTTTAAATACAATCAATATACGAGTAACTCAAAAAAAACTTTGTGTCAAGCATATTTTTTAATAGTTTTGTATTTGAATAATATAACGAGGATACACAATAATTGTGCATGCTAGTAGTCCTGAGTGAAGACACATAAAATGTTGACTGTGCGTGTGTTCTAGTCTCAAAAAAATTAATAATACTAATAAGTAATCGCAAAATACAATAGCATGATTATAGAAAAACAGTAAGTTAGTGCGCGTAGTATCGCTGGGTTCAACCGCCTGCCCAGCGTGCCGGAGAAAAGTATAAAATGAAGTCTTGCCTGTATTCTAACACTAGCGTCGTTGCGGCGTGGTGGCCAGCGCCGTACTCCAGCGTGGGTTCGAATTCTGCCCGAGCGGAAAATTTTGTTTATTTTATTTATTTGTTGAATTCGACGAAAACTTGCAATGGAGTCCGATTCGGTCGTTGAAATTGCTAACAGAAAAAAAGTCTGTCACATGAACCTTTTTCCACAAAATAAAAGGCATTTACATGATTACGTATAAGCAAGGGGGTTTTCTGTAAAATACCATGCCAGTTGGCACCTGCCTGATGGGCCCGCCAGTCGGATACAGCGTTAATACACGTTTATACGCGATTTAGCCCGATTTGCAACGGCTTGCCCGAAACTTGGTACTGACATGTAAAATTTTTGAAAACTGGTACCAATTTGCCAACACCGCCCCAAATGTGGTACTATCTAGTTCCATTGACAATCACAATATAGAAAAAGGGAACAGACGCGAACAAAGAGGTGTGTCCGTTCGCAGGAAGAGTGTATCGCGACGGTTGCCGAAACAACCGCACAAGATAACACAGGGAGGATTATCCTTAATTAAGAGAATTAATTAAATCCTAACAGGTTTGACAGAAATAGCGGGAACTCACTGAAAAGAAACGCAGCTGGGATTCAGATTCTGAGCGTGCACGAACATACTGGAGCATTTGCACATACAAATGTTAATAGGACTAGTGTTTATTTTATTTATTTGTCGAATTCGACGAAAACTTGCAATGGAGTCCAATTCGGTCGTTGAAATTGCTAACAGAAAAAAAGTCTGTCACATGAACATTTTTTCGCAAAATAAAAGACATTTACATGATTACGTATAAGCAAGGGGGTTTTCTGTAAAAAAAAAAACATGCCAGTTGGCACCTGCCTGATGGGCCCGGATACAACGTCAATACACGTTTATACGCGATTTAGCCCGATTTGCAACGGCTTGCCCGAAACTTGGTACTGTGTCGGTGTACTAGAGTAGGGGTACCCTAGTATCCCGAACTCGTGCACGGGCAGTTGCAGCGCCCCGCGGCAAGGCTTGCCGGGTGACCGCCAAGACCCTCCGTGGTTCCCTTGAAGACCATTCAAGAACAAAGTACTCAAACCAAGGCCCCGGCAAGAGGAGCTTGCCGGGAAGGCCAACCAAGGCCCCGCCAAGAGGAGCTTGCCGGGAAGGCCAACCCAGGCCCCGGCAAGAGGATCTTGCCGGGAAGAGACAAGACCCCGGCAAGAGGAACTTGCTGGGAAGGCCACTCAAGGCATACCAAGAAAGCTTGCCGCGACGCGCCCTGCGTTCCGGCAAGGCCCGGTGAGCAACAAGTTCCCAAAAACGACAAGACGACGACCGCGGCAAGGAGCTTGCCGCGGGAAACCCCCACTTCGTGCCCGCGCTCCAGCACACCTGCTAACGTGTCGCTCTAGGACTCTCCCAAGCACACGTGGCAGGAGGCCGCGCAGCTAGGGGTGCGCGGTGGCAAGCGGAGATGAAGAGAAGGCCATCGTGGCAAACGGTGGCGCTCCTAACGGTCACTTTTTGCACTGTTTAGGCAACTCAGACAGGCATTCAATGCCCTTGTCCCCTGCCGTCAGAGTTAGGTAGGGTGCACTGTGTCCAAAGTAGCGGTAGCTGCACCTACCGCATCCTTTTCCATTTTTACCCTTCTAGTCTACGTTGCCACCTGTCGGTGACCCCTTGAAAGTATAAAAGGAGGCCCAAGTGCAACGTAGAAGGGGTTCGGCTCATTCGAAACACCAGAAACACTCCCACGCTCAGTCTGATAGCGTTCATCGCTCCTGAGCAAGAATTCAATACACACAAACAAGAAGCAGTAGGGTTTTACGCATCCGTGCGGCCCGAAGCTGGGTAAAACTGCTCGCATGTACTGCCTCGATCCGCTCTTTGTGCAGCCTCCGCCCCCCTCCGAACCGAAAGGGGCTCGGTCCGCTGATCCCCATAGGTGTTCGTGGATCAGCTTCCCCGACATCTTTGGCGCGCCAGGTAGGGGGCGTCAAGGTTGTGCAAACTCGATCCGGCGTGCACGCGAGCTAAATCTTCATCGTCTTCATCGACATGCCACCGAAGAAGAAGGATTCGGAGGCAGCCGTTTCGTCTGCGTCGCTTTCACCGCCTCCGGAGCAAACGGGTGGTGGAGTGGACGCCGGCGGAAGAGTGGGCATCGACGAGGGAGCCCTCAGTGCGGCCAAGTCCAAGGACAAGGCGGCACAGACCTCGGCGTCCATGCGCGCACCGCCCCCCTCTCAGGAGGCGCGGGACCAGCAGCGTCATGGCGTTCGCAGCGCCATACGTCCGCTGGGCCAAGATCAAGCTGGTGGTTCTTGTGGCGCTCAAGACCAACATGCACGTCAACATGCTGGCTCGAGCGAAGTACGGTCGCCTGGACGGGGCACTGCTCCTTCTAACGTGGTTAGGAGTCCGAGCACGCCCCACTCCTCGCACCGTTCACCTCTGCCGCCCACCACTCCAACAGAAGCCTTGGCGCGAGCTCAACTGCTCTTGGACTATCCTCCGACGGCGGACAAGACCGACGAATGGAGGGTCACTATCCAGAGCCTCATCGATTTCGCCAACGGCGACACTGCGCGGCAACCAAGCACCTCGCTGTCGCGGCAGGACAGCCGGACTCGAGCCGATGGCAACAAGACCGGGGGAGGTGCGACTTCCATGCACTCTCCACTACGAAGGCCAAAATCGCCGACTCGCCGAGTCCACCCCGACAGCGGCTCCACCGCGTCGTCGGACCCACGAGCTCGTCGCGACCAGCGCCAAGTTCTCCATGAACGACAACAAGAAGACGCTCGAACCCGCATCGAGCGCCGAAGGGAAGCGCGACGTCAATCCGACAAGCGCGTTGGGCCCTCTGTTGACATGCATGCGCCAGGGAACCAGGCGATCTGCCGTACGCGGTAGGTTGTCCTGCGTTCACCTGTGAGCTGCGGCAAGTCCAGTGGCCCAGCACAAAGAATTTCAAACCAGACGTACCAGAGAAGTACGACGGCAAGACGCATCCGTCGGAGTTTCTCAGCATCTACACCATTGCGGTGCAGGCTGCCGGGGGACGGGATGACAAGATCCTTGCCAACTACTTCCCACTGGTACTCAAGCCCAACGTCAGGTCCTGGCTCATGCACTTGCCGGACAATTCCATCTCCTCTTGGGCAGATTTATGCCATCAGTTTGTCGGCGCCTTTACAGGCGGCCACAAGCCACATGGCCAAGAGAGCGATCTTCATTTGCTCGCCCAGAAGGAAGGAGAGCCACTGCGCAAGTACATTCAGAGATTCAGCCGTGTACAGCATAACATCCCAGGCGTCCACCCCGCCGCGATCATCAGCGCGTTCCATCAGAACGTGCGAAACCGAAGGATGAGGGAGGAGATGGCGATGTGTAAGATCAAAGACGTCAGCGAGCTTTACGCCCTGGCCGACAAGTGTGCATGCGCTGAAGAGGGGAGGAGGCTCCCCGGAAAGAGTACAGGAGCAGGACGATCCGACAGTGAGGATGCCGCCCCGGCAAGGAAAGGCCGGCGGCGGAACAACAGAAGGAAAAAGGGCAAGGAAGTGCTAGCTGTCGAGCAGACCGGCAACGGAGGTGGCGCCAAGGAAGCTAAAGCTGGTGGCTTCGGCAAGGAGGCCCAACCTGTGGCGGCCGCCGACAAGCAGGACGGCTCCGGCAAGCAGTATTGCAAGATCCACCGCACCAAGGGCCACGATCTCCAGAGTTGCAAGAAGGTTGAGCAGCTCGTTGAGCTGCAGAAAGCTGAATACGAGCGACGCGACAAGGAGAAGGCCCAGGAAGGTGCTGGAGGAGCTGACAAGAAACGCCCCGGCCGGGGAGGACGCCGCGGCAAGACCAAGCAGCGGCAAGGAGATAGGCCTCCCCGTGGCCGCGACAAGGATGAAGACGACGACGATGATGAAGACGTGGATGATGATGAGGCCGATGAGCAGGAATTTCAGAAAGCTACAGAGGTCCTGTGCGTTGATGGTGGTGCTTCTCTGCATACTTCGCACCGCCAACTCAAGCAGTGGATGCAGGAGGTTAATGCAGCGGAACCATCCGTAGAGTCACGCAAGCCTCTGAAATGGTCCAGCACGCCTATCATCTTCGACATTGAGGATCATCCTGATCGCGTAACTGCGGTCGGGCGCTTGCCGATGTTGGTTTCACCAACTATCCGCAACCTCAAGGTCACGAAGATGCTAGTTGACGGCGGGGCCGGCTTGAATCTGATCTCCTCCGCGGTCCTTCAGAAACTCCAGATCCCTGACAGCGAGCTCGAAGAGACCGGCACATTCCAAGGAATCAACCCGGGAAGGAGCAAGCCGAAGGGGAAGATCACGCTGCCGGTCACATTTGGCAGCGAGCTGAATTTCAGAACTGAGAGGGTCACATTTGACGTTGCCGATTTTCCATTGCCTTACAATGGGATCCTTGGCCGTCCAGCGCTCGCCAAGTTTATGGCAGCCTCTCACTATGCATACAACATGCTCAAGATGCCAGGCCCGATAAGTGTCATCTCTGTCCCCGACGACAAGAAGGATGCCCTTATCTGTGTCGTGGTTCTAAGCCTGACAGTAGAGTGGGGGGTAGGTATGGAGAGGCAAGGTTCTAGCTATGGAGAGGTTGTAAACACAAGGGATGTACGAGTTCAGGCCCTTCTCGGAAGAAGTAAAGCCCTACGTCTCGGAGCCCGGAGGCGGTCGAGTGGATTATGTGTATATGAGTTACAAGGTGCCGAACCCCTCTACCTGTGGAGGGGGGTGGCTTATATAGAGTGCGCCAGGACCCCAGCCAGCCCACGTAGGAGAGGGTTTAAGGTGAGTTAAGTCTGGGGCGTTACTGGTAACGCCCCACATAAAGTGTCTTTACTATCATAAAGTCTACTTAATTACAAGCCGTTGCAGTGCAGAGTGCCTCTTGACCTTCTGGTGGTCGAGTGAGTCTTCGTGGTCGAGTCCTTCAAGTCAGTCGAGTGAGTCCCTAGTTGGTCGACTGGAAGGTGACCTCTTCTAAGGGTGTCTTTGGGCAGGGTACTTAGATCAGGTCAGTGACCCTACCCTAGGTATATGACCCCATCATTAGCCCCCGAATGGATTGAGGCTTCGAGTGAGGAAGGAGTTGATGTTGTTTCCGATTAACTTTTGCACACTGGTCGTGCGTTGTTCTGTACAGTCGACTCGATCCATTCTCTTCTTTCGTCGAGTGATCTTTCGGGCTTTGACGATTTCCGAGCGACGGATCGCAGGAAATCCCGCGTCTGACAGACCGATCTGCCGTTCGCGGATTCCGCGGGATGCGAAATTTGGGGAAGCACGCGAAGCGGAGCGGACCGCGGCGTTCGTATGGGACGGGACATAGACGCCTCGATCCCCGCGCTGCTTTCTTCGCCACGTATCCCGCCTGCATAACTGTTCCTGGATATGATTAGATCGACCGGGCCCACCCGTCATCCACTCGGAAGGGACCTTATAAATACGCCCGGCGAGGGTTTTTTGTACAGTGCCTCAGCATTCTCTTTCTCTGCTCCCTTCGTCTCCGTCCAGCGCGCTCGCTCTCGCCTCTGCACAACTTCTCCTCACGCGTCTCACCGGCAACCATGGCCAAGGAGAAGACGGCGGCGCTGGAACGCGCGAAGAAGGCGTCGGCGACGGAGAAGGCGAAGGGGAGATCCACCAGCCGCGGCGGGTCTTCGTCTAGATCCCGCCTGCCGAAGGGCTGGGTCCAAGGAGATTGGATCCAGTCGACCATCACGGAGAAAGATCTCCTCGACATGGCCAATGAGGGTCTGATCCCTCATGGAGCTGCGAGGCTTCCGGGGAAGGAGTGGCAGCCCCAGCCAGAAGAGGGTGAGTGCGTGCTCTTGGCCACCCATGTTGATCGTGGATTTTCTTTGCCGCCGAGTATTTTCTTCCGTGGTTTCTTGAACTTCTTTGGAGCGCAGCTCCACCACTTTACCCCAAATTCTATCGCCTATCTTGCCGCGTTCGTGTCCATGTGTGAGGGTTTTCTGGGCTGTCGACCGCACTGGGCTTGTTCAAGCATATATTCACGTGTCGCTCTCAGACCGTGAAGAAGGCGAGCCCAGGCGACGAAAGAACCCGAGTCGTCCAAATGTGTGGGGGCCTGGGGATCCAGGTGAGGAATAGGAGCACCTTCCCAGCCATGACTTTTCCCGAGTCAGTCAGAGGCTGGCAGTCGACCTGGTTCTACTGCCAGGATCAGTCGACGCCGGGGCAGTCGAGTGGACTCCCTCAGTTTACCATGGACCGAGTGAACAAGCCCTCCTCTCTGAAGTTGATTCCGGAGGAGAAAGCAGACGTGAAGATGTTGATGGAGCGCGTGGTACAGTTGGTTCGGGAGGGAGTGACGGGCATGGATCTCCTGGAGGTTTTCCTTAGGCGTCGTATCCAGCCCCTTCAGTTCCGGAACCACTGCATGTGGTTGTACTGTGGGACTGAAGACGAGACTCGAGTCCATCCAGAAGCAGTCGACGATGTCACTCTGGAAAGATGGATGGCCGCCGTTACCGGAAACAAGGATAACCCACGCGGAGCCAGAAGGATTCCTCCACTCGACCACAACAGTGATCCAAACAAGGTATGCCTGCTCTGCTCTCCACTGTGTTCTTGTCATATTCATTTCTGTTTATTCTGCCAATTGGTCGATTGATCCTTGTCTTGATGTCTATCAGGCCCTCACCGAGCTGTACTCGATGCCCAATGGAGCACAGGCTCCGACTGAGGAGGGTGAGGTGAGTGGGGGCGAGAGCCAGGAGGAGGAGGAGTGGGACTCGGACGTTGCTGAGGATGATGACGTCGATGACGACGATGACGGTGATGAAGATGACGCTGAAGACGAGGAAGAAGAGGAGGAGGAGGTCGTACCACCGCGCTCAGAAAGGCGGTCGAAGCTTGTCCACGACCCTTCGACTGAACGTGGCAAGGGGGTTGCGACCGTTGCTCAGTCGACCAAGCGCCCTCGGACCACCTCTCCGGTGCCGACTGAAAAGGCGCCGAAGCAGCCCAGGGCGGCTCCGTCAAAGCCGACCAAGCTCCTGCTGAAGATGAAGGTGTCCATCACCACCATATCAGGGTAATCATGCTGCTTAAGTCTTCTTATTTTGTGTGAACTTTGTCTCTGGTTGACACTGAAGTTAGCCGACTGATTCTTTGGAGTTGCAGTGCTGCTACTTCTGAGACCTCAGCCCGGGCTGATGACCAAGAGATGGAGGACGCAGCAACCTCAAAACCAGGTACTATATTCTTAACGCCGTTTTTAGTCGACTGACTCATGATCTCTAATCCTGATTCTTCTCTGTAGCTCCACCCAATGTTGTTATCACTCTCCCTGATGATGATGAGGATGAGGAACCGCTGAAGCGCAGAAGGAGTAGGAAAGCGTCCGCCAGCAAGGTGCCCCAGGATGTGACGGCGCCTGAGACTCTGATTGCGGAGGAAGAGAACACCACTCAACATACTGTGTCCTTCGCAGATCCACTGACGAGTGCTCAGCAGCCCTCCCTCTTCACGACGCACCACGTCCCAGAGGACCAAGCTGGCGCCGCGAAGGAGGCGATACGCCAGGCAGGGATCATGATGGAGCAGTTAAGGACCATCCGGGATGCGAGCCAGGCAGCTTACGACGCCAGTTCCGCCCTTCAAAGCAATGTTCAGGTCAGTCGACCACCGCCTGTTCTGTTAGGATATGCTATCAAAAACTTTTCTTTCCAGAATTTATAGTAGTCACCCAGTGGGTGTGTCGACTTAGACTTCGTGTTAGCGGGGGCACGCTGAGTGCACCCGCTGGGTGTAGTCCCCAAGGCTAAGGTCGACTGCTGGCAGTCGGCCTTAGGCTTTATAATTTCAGTCTTTGCGTCATTCGACTATGTCGACTGGATTTCGCAAATTGGTCGACTGGTCGACTCTGTCTTCAATAGGATTAGTGGGGGCACGCTGAGTGCACCCACTGGGTGTAGTCTCCAAGGCTAAGGTCGACTGCTGGCAGTCGGCTTTAGGTTTTATAATTTCATTCTTTGCGTCATTCGACTATGTCGAATGGATTTCGCAAACCGGTGGGGGCACGCTGAGTGCACCCACTGGGTGTAGTCCCCGAGACTGTGGTCGACTGCTTGCAGCCGATTACAGTCTTAAAGAATACATCTCTCTCTTCGACTGGTCGACTGGTCGACTGGTCGACTCTATCTTCGATAGGATTAGTGGGGGCACGCTGAGTGCACCCACTGGGTGTAGTCCCCGAGACTACGGTCGAATGCTTGTATTCGGCTGTAGTCTTAGAAACGTGTGATTTTTCCTTTTTCACTCGGAAGTGAATTATATTTGACATTTAGTCGATTGGTTCTTCGCAGAACTCCTGTGATCTTGTGGCTCGCTACTCTGAGCTGGAAAACAAGCACACTCAACTCGAGCTGAACTTGAAGCTGGTTCAAGAGAAGCTGACGAAGGCGAAGGAGGAGACCGAAGGTATGTTTGGTGAGACCCTGACGACTGCTTTTCCCCTTTTTTGTTTCAAAATCTGATCTTGCTGTAACTTGCAGGTAAGGTAAGGGAGGCCCAACAGAAGAAAGACCTTGAACTAGCTGAGAAGATCAAGCTTGCTGACGAGAAGTTAGCTTCAGTCACCAAGCTTGAACAAGACAATACCAATCTGAAAGCTGCTCTTGGGATCGCCAACAAGGAGGTCAGTCGACTGAAAACTGATAAAGCTGCCCTGACCGACCAAGTCAGTAAGTTGACTGGGAAGAAAAATGATCTGGAGGCCTTCCTGAGTGGTCTTGCCAAGAAGCTGTTTCTTATGCTTGAAGGTAAACCTCTATGCTCGGCAATCATTTCCAATCGTGGTTTTTCCATTCGACCATTCCCTTGACTCAGTGATCGTCCTTGCAGAATTTTGCCAAAACTTTGAAGAAGAAACTAGCCGGCTGGAGCCAAACCTCGACCCCGTCAATTCTCCGGTGAACGACGAAGTTGCCATGGATGTTTTCCGACTGGAGTCCCGTGTTGCAGCTGTCGTGGACTATCTCGCAAGGCTGAAGGTCGCCACATCTCGCATCGACTCGACGCTCTGGCCCGGGGAGACACTTCAGAATGACCTTGAGTCGCTGATGGCTCGCTTGAACACGATCCCTGGTCGAGTGCAGGAATGGAAGAAGTCCTCGGCTCGGTGCGGTGCAGATGTTGCTCTGTGTCTGGCCCGAGTCCACTGCAAAGATGCGCGAGAAGAGAAGTTGGCGGCCCTCCGGGTGGCCAACACCAAGAAACACGACTTCAGGTCCTTTATGGAAACTTTCCTTGCGGCTGCCACTCGGATCGCAGACGGAATTGATCTTGATGAGTTTGTTCCACCTTCCAGCCCTCCACAGGAGGGGTAAAAAACTTCTTCTAAGCTCGACGCTTTAAATTTGCCTCGGTATGCCGAGTGGAATTGTAACCGATAAACCTTAACGGGCTTAACGCCTGAGCACTTTCGGTTCCTTTAGATATCGATTCGAACTTGAATTTGGTGCTTGAATATGATTGCTTTTGGCTCGAAATGTCTTTTGCAGGTTCAAAGCAGGGCGCCTTTACTGCAATCGACTTATTCCTTAGTCCACTTAGGCGAGCACTGGGCTGCGGCTAAGCCTCCGAGTGGAAGTCCGGCTTACCACTCGGTAGGATTTCTATAACTTAGGCGAGTACTTGGACTGCAGCTAAGCCTCCGAGTGGAAGTCCGGCTTACCACTCGGTAGGATTTTGATAACTTAGGCTAGCACTGGGCTGCAGCTAAGTCTCCGAGTGAGAGGTTTGCTCTTCACTCGGTAGGATTTTTATAACTTAGGCGAGTTCTTGGACTGCAGCTAAGCCCCCGAGTGAGAGGTTTGCTCTTCACTCGGTAGGATTTTTTACAAACTTAGGCGAGCACAGGGCTGCAGCTAAGCCTCCGAGTGAGAGGTTTGCTCTTCACTCGGTAGGATTTCGATAACTTAGGCCAGTTCTTGGACTGCAGCTAAGCCCCCGAGTGAGAGGTTTGCTCTTCACTCGGTAGGATTTCGATAACTTAGGCGAGTTCTTGGACTGCAGCTAAGCCTCCGAGTGAGAGGTTTGCTCTTCACTCGGTAGGATTTTTTACAAACTTAGGCGAGCACAGGGCTGCAGCTAAGCCTCCGAGTGAGAGGTTTGCTCTTCACTCGGTAGGATTTTTATAACTTAGGCGAGTGCTTGGACTGCAGCTAAGCCTCCAAGTGAGAGGTTTGCTCTTCACTCGGTAGGATTTTTTACAAACTTAGGCGAGCACAGGGCTGCAGCTAAGCCCCCGAGTGGAAGTCTGGCTTACCACTCGGTAGGATTTCGATAACTTAGGCGAAACGGATTCGCAGCTAAGCCTCCGAGTGGGAG
Source organism: Triticum dicoccoides (assembly GCF_002162155.2). Classification (NCBI taxonomy): domain Eukaryota; kingdom Viridiplantae; phylum Streptophyta; class Magnoliopsida; order Poales; family Poaceae; genus Triticum; species Triticum dicoccoides. The sequence continues at coordinate 366,616,048 of NC_041393.1, read as the reverse complement.
TCTGGCTCACCACTCGGTAGGATTTTTACAAACTTAGGCGAAACGGATTCGCGTCTAAGTCACCCACTGAGGGGGAATTTTATTGGACAAAAATAAAAAGTGACAAAAATTATGGAGGAACTATGACACTATTATTTTGAGGTCCATGAACTACAGAAGTACTTTATTGCAACTCATCCGAGTGATAAACCTTAAGTGTAAAATGGGCGGAGTAGTTCCGCGTTCCAAGCTCGGGGCTCGTCGATATTATGCTCGACGTTGTAAAGACGGTACGCCCCGTTGTGGAGAACCTTGGTGACGATGAAGGGACCTTCCCAAGAAGGAGCAAGCTTGTGTGGTTTGTGCTGATCCACTCGGAGAACCAAATCTCCTTCCTGGAAGGCTCGACCTCTCACATTTCTGGCATGGAAACGACGCAAATCTTGTTGGTAGATGGTCGACCGGATCAGAGCCATCTCCCTTTCTTCCTCTAAAAGGTCAACTGCGTCCTGCCGCGCTTGTTCAGCTTCTGCTTCGTTGTAGATTTCAACTCGAGGAGCATTGTGGAGAAGATCACTCGGCAAGACTGCTTCAGCTCCGTAGACCAAGAAGAATGGAGTTCTTCCGGTCGACCGATTAGGTGTGGTCCGCAGTCCCCAAAGCACTGAGGGAAGTTCGTCGACCCAAGCTCCAGCTGCATGCTTGAGATCACGCATCAGTCGGGGTTTCAATCCCTTGAGAATCAGGCCATTGGCTCGCTCCGCCTGTCCATTCGACTGCGGATGGGCGACTGAAGCGTAGTCGACCCGTGTGCCTTGAGAGTTACAGAAATCTCTGAATTCCTCCGAGTCAAAGTTCGACCCATTATCCGTAATGATGCTGTGCGGGACTCCATATCTGAATATTAGTTCCCTGATGAAGCTAACAGCAGTACCGGCGTCAAGGTTCTTGATTGGTTTAGCCTCAATCCATTTGGTGAACTTGTCGACTGCCACCAGTACATGCGTGAAGCCACTTCGCCCTGTTCTCAAAGGACCGACCATGTCCAACCCCCATACTGCGAAAGGCCAGACGAGTGGAATGGTCTTCAGAGCCGATGCAGGCTTGTGCGACATATTCAAGTAGAACTGACATCCCTCGCACTTATCCACTATCTCCTTTGCCATCTCATTCGCCTTTGGCCAGGAAAATCCGGCTCGGTATGCTTTGGCCACGATGGTCCGAGAGGACGCATGATGACCGCAGGTCCCCGAGTGGATATCATTGAGGATGAGTCGACCTTCTTCTGGTGTTATGCACTTCTGACCAACTCCAGTCGCGCTTTCTCTGTATAATTGTCCTTTGATTACGGTAAAGGCCTTAGATCGACGGACGATCTGTCGAGCCTCTTCCTCATCCTCCGGAAGCTCTTTTCTCAGGATATACGCGATATATGGAACTGTCCAGTCGGGAATGACCACCAAGACCTCCATGATCAAGTCGACCACCGCTGGGACTTCAACCTCAGTCGGATTTGTGGCACTCTTGGGCTGTGGAGCTTCTTCGGTGAAAGGATCTTCTTTGACTGACGGAGTGTGTATATGCTCCAAGAACACACCACTCGGAATGGCTTCTCTCTTGGAACCTATCTTTGCTAGATCATCAGCTGCTTGATTTTTCAGTCGGGGTATATGATGGAGCTCCAACCCCTCGAACTTCTTTTCCAGCTTCCTCACTGCACTGCAGTATCCAGTCATGGCTGGGCTTCTCACGTCCCACTCCTTCATCACTTGGTTGACCACTAAATCTGAGTCGCCATAGACCATCAGGCGACGAACGCCGAGTGAAATGGCCATGCGCAACCCATATAAGAGGGCCTCATATTCTGCCTCATTGTTGGACGAATCGAAGTGAATCTGGAGCACATATCTGAGCTTATCTCCTCTGGGGGAAACCAGGACAACCCCAGCACCGGAACCATTCAACATCTTAGAGCCATCAAAGAACATGGTCCAATGCTCCGAGTGAACTTCAGTCGGCTGCTGCTGTTCAATCCATTCGGCGAGGAAATCTGCTATTGCCTGGGACTTAATGGCTTTCTTTGCCTCAAACTTGATATCAAGGGGAAGAAGTTCAATCGCCCATTTAGCCACTCGACCAGTTGCATCTCTGTTGTGCAAAATCTCTGATAGTGGAGCATCGCTGACGACTGTGATGGAATGATCAGAGAAATAATGAGCAACCTTCTTTGTGGTCATGTATATTCCATACACAAGCTTCTGATAATGAGGATATCTCTGCTTGGATGGAGTCAAGACTTCAGACAAATAATACACAGGGCGCTGAACTTTGAGAGCTTTTCCTTCTTCTTCCCGCTCGACCGTTAGCACAGTACTGACGACTTGTCCTGTGGCTGCGATATAGAGCAACAGAGGCTCTTTGCTGATTGGAGCAGCAAGCATCGGCTGGGTGGAGAGCAGAGCTTTTAGCTCGGCAAACGCTGCATCAGCTTCTGGAGTCCACTCGAACTTGTCTGCCTTCTTCATCAGTCGGTAAAGAGGCAATGCCTTTTCGCCGAGTCGTGAGATGAATCGACTTAATGCGGCCAAGCATCCAGTAAGCTTCTGGACATCGTGCACTCGCACAGGGCGTTTCATTCGGAGAATAGTGCCGATCTTCTCTGGATTAGCGTCGATTCCTCGTTCGGAAACGAGAAAACCGAGTAACTTGCCACCAGGAACTCCAAATGTGCACTTTGATGGATTGAGCTTGATATCATACCTTCTGAGGTTGGCAAATGTTTCGGCGAGATCAGCGAGCAGGTCGGAACCTTTTCGTGACTTGACAACGATATCATCCATAGATGCTTCCACATTCCGACTGATTTGAGTGAGTAGACACTTCTGAATCATTCGCATAAATGTGGCTCCGGCATTCTTGAGGCCGAACGGCATGGTGATATAGCAGAAGCACCCGAATGGAGTGATGAAAGCTGTTTTTACCTCGTCGGGTACGTACAGACGGATCTGGTGGTACCCGGAATAGGCATCTAGAAAAGATAATCTCTCGCATCCCGCGGTCGAGTCAACAATTTGATCTATGCGAGGGAGAGGAAAATGATCTTTCGGGCAGGCCCGGTTGATGTGCTTGAAATCAATGCACATTCGGAGCGACTTGTCCTTCTTAGGAACCATGACGACATTAGCGAGCCACTCGGAGTGGTATATCTCTCGGATAAATCCTGCCGCCAACAGTCGAGCCACTTCCTCACCAATGGCTTTTCTCTTCTGGACGGCGAACCGCCGAAGATGCTCTTTGACTGGTTTTGCTGATGAGTCGACTCTTAGGCGATGCTCAGCCAGTCCCCTGGGAACACCTGGCATGTCAGCGGGCTTCCATGCAAAAATGTCCCAGTTCTCACGGAGGAACTGGATGAGCGCTTCTTCCTATTTTGGGTCGAGTGTTGTGGAGATGCGGGTCGGAGCTGCATCGGGGTCGGTCGGGTGAATGTGAACAGGCTTCGTCTCACCGGACGACTGAAATGCAGACTCTGTGGCAGGTTTCTTGGATCGCAGCAAATCACTCGGATCTGCATTTTGCTTGTATTCTTCGAACTCGACTGCTGTCACCTGGGAATCGGCAATCTTTGAGCCCTTCTGAAAGCACTCTTCTGCCTTTTTCCGATCACCGGTGACAGTGATCACTCCTTTGGGGCCGGGCATCTTCAATTTGAGGTACACGTAACATGGTCGAGCCATGAACCGTGCGTAAGCTGGTCTCCCCAAAATGGCATGATATGCACTCTGAAAATCCACGACCTCAAATGTCAACTTTTCTTTGCGAAAATGTTTCGAATCACCAAACACCACGTCCAGAGCTATTTGGCCGAGTGACTCGGCTTTCTTCCCTGGTATAACTCCATGAAAGCTCATGTTACTGGTGCTCAGTCAGGACATCGGAATGCCCATTCCTTTCGGTGTGTCTGCATACAGCAAATTCAACCCACTACCACCGTCCATAAGCACTTTTGTCAGTCGAGTGCCTTCAACAACTGGATCGACCACCAAAGCTTGCCTCCCAGGGGTGGCAATATGAGTCGGGTGATCAGATTGGTCGAATGTGATGGGTATTTGGGACCATTTCAGATAATTTGCTTTTGCTGGGGCAACCATGTTCACCTCTCGGTTAATGACTTTCAATCGACTCTTGCTTTCCACATCTGCAAAGATCATCAGAGTGGAGTTGATATGCGGATATCCTTCCTCACTGTCCTCCTTGTCTTCGGCCTTGTCCGACTCCTTCTCCTTGTCCTTAGACTGTTTTCCCTGAAACTGCTGGATCAGGAGTCGACATTGGCGAGTGGTATGCTTCGGGTAGATGATATTCCCCTCTTCATCTTTCTTCGTGTGGATGTGACACGGCATATCCATCACGTCGTTCCCTTCTTTATCCTTCACCTTCTTAGGGTTCCAGGATCCTTTTGGTTTCCCTTTAAACTTTCCTTGAGTCACGGCCAGAGCCTCTCCAGGAGCTGCTGGTTCAGCCTTCCGCTTCTGTTTCCGACTGGTGTTTCCTTTTTCCGACTGACTCGGCTTGTGCTTGCCGCTTCGGAGTCGGTCTTCTTCTTCACTGTTGGCGTACTTGGTAGCAATCTCCATCATCCGACTCAAGGTCATGTCACCGGTTCGACCAAACTTCAAACTCAATTCTCTGTTCTTGACGCCATCTTTAAAGGCGCAGACTGCCTGATGATCAGACACATTCTCCACAGTATGGTGCAAAGTGATCCATCTCTGAATATACTCTCTGAGAGTCTCATTGGTCTTCTGCACGCAGACTTGCAACTCTGTCAGTCCAGCTGGCCGCTTGCAAGTTCCTTCAAACGTTCTGATGAACACTCGGGACAGATCTTCCCAAGTGTAAATGCTGCTAGGAGGTAATTGAGTTAACCATGCCCTGGCAGAACCTTCCAGCATGAGAGGTAAATGCTTCATGGCCACCTCGTCGTTTCCACCACCAATCTGAACTGCCACTCGGTAGTCCTCAAGCCAAGTTTCAGGCTTAGACTCACCAGTGAACTTGCTGACTCCTGTTGCTAACCTGAAATTGGGAGGGATAACTGCGGCTCTGATAGCTCTGCTGAAACATTCAGGACCAGAAACATGCACTCGACTGCTTCTGGGCGCATCTCTGTCGAGTCCGCCTCGATGGGCTCTGTTCCGATCGACCAAACCTTGCACGATAATGGATCGCGCGTCGAAGCCTGGTTCTCTGGGGTCGACTGGAACCCTTCGCCCTGTACTGAACTGACGCCTGTCATCTTGCTGCCGAGGAGCATAAGACCCACCCCTCGGAGGGGAATTGGGCACTCGACGCCTATCATCTCGGTCGAGTCGGTCACCATATTGGTCTCGCCGATTCTCGCGCCCTTCACACCGCGGAGGCGATCTGGGACTATGAGCCGACTGAACCGTATTCGCAGCGACGGATCGACTGTGAATTCTGTTGCGCGACTGCGACACGGCCGAATTCTGGTCTCCTGCTGCCCGGAGTAGATCCCTGATCTGCATCAAGCCTCTGCCAGCTTCCGACTGAGAGGGCTGGATAGACTCTGCTATACGGGTCGCAGCTGCTAAATTCTGGATTGGGGTTCGATATACCTGAGTCGGCGGGAAGAGTTGACGTCGACTGTTGTTGGGAACTCGTTGCCGCGCGCGCTCGTCGAGTGCTCGCTGAAGATTCTCCAGTCGAGTGCGTTCGGCCAAATTGGCCAAACGTGCCTCCTCCAAGGCGCGAGCCTCGGGGGTTTCTCCTGCGATGGGAGTACGCAAGACATCCACGTTCCTGCGGCGAAGTTCTTCTCTTTGCAGAGAGTCAAGTGGCTCGGGCTGGTACTCTTCGTGATCTCGTGCGGGGTCGCCTCCGTCGCCTGCTCCACCATCACGGGCGAAGCCAGGGGGACTGCGGGGCCCGTCGACCATTAGGATTTCCGCCGCTGGATCACTGCTATCGCACTCGGATGCGGTCTCTACGGAGCCAGTCGACAGGTCGAGCAGGCCGTAGAGAGATTCGTCGGGCTCGATTGCTGCAACTTGGGTGGTGGCCATTTGGCGAGCCACCGCGTGCCTCACCCACCGCTGAATCCTCGACCGGCCCGAGCGCTTGCGCTGGCGGGAGACCGGTAAGGTGGTCGATGGGGATGTCGACCGATACGGGGTCGACGGTTGCCGCAGCAGAACGCCGCGGACACATGCGCGAAAATGCGTCGCACCGCGGACGGGGAGCGCATCAACGTCGAGTGGAGCCTCCTGGAGCCAGGCGGAGTCATCGGCGATGAAGATGAGAGCGCCGAGACGGATCTCTCGACCCCCGACCAAAACTCCAGCAGCCACCATGATGAAAGTACTCGGAAGAATCGCAACTTCCCCACAAAATCGCTAAAACACCTGCCCCACGGTGGGCGCCAACTGTCGTGGTTCTAAGCCTGACAGTAGAGTGGGGGTAGGTATGGAGAGGCAAGGTCCTAGCTATGGAGAGGTTGTAAACACAAGGGATGTACGAGTTCAGGCCCTTCTCGGAAGAAGTAAAGCCCTACGTCTCGGAGCCCGGAGGCGGTCGAGTGGATTATGTGTATATGAGTTACAAGGTGCCGAACCCCTCTACCTGTGGAGGGGGGTGGCTTATATAGAGTGCGCCAGGACCCCGGCCAGCCCACGTAGGAGAGGGTTTAAGGTGAGTTAAGTCTGGGGCGTTACTGGTAACGCCCCACATAAAGTGTCTTTACTATCATAAAGTCTACTTAATTACAAGCCGTTGCAGTGCAGAGTGCCTCTTGACCTTCTGGTGGTCGAGTGAGTCTTTGTGGTCGAGTCCTTCAAGTCAGTCGAGTGAGTCCCTAGTTGGTCGACTGGAAGGTGACCTCTTCTAAGGGTGTCTTTGGGCAGGGTACTTAGATCAGGTCAGTGACCCTACCCTAGGTATATGACCCCATCAATCTGCGCCGACAAGATCAAGGCCATCGAGCAGATTGAAGCACCGAAGCGCGTCAAGGATGTGCGAAGGCTTGCCGGTTGCGTGGCTACGCTCAGCAGGTTTACCTCTAAGTCTGCTGAGCGCGCCCTGCCGTTTTTCAAAATATTGAAAAAGGCAGGTCCAATGAAATGGACTCCGGAAGCAGAGGCTGCGCTGCAGGACTTGAAGAGGTACCTGTCCTCCACTCCAATACTTGTCGCACCTAAGCCACAAGAGAAGTTGCTGCTGTACCTAGCGGCAACCAATCAAGTGGTTAGTGCTGCGTTAGTAGCGGAGAGGGAGGCGGACGATGAGCCAGCAACCGCGGCAAGTGAATCCAGTGACAAGCAGGGGGCTTCTCCGACAACCTCTGGCCCCGACAAGGATGAATCTGCGCAGACGTGCAAGAAGGTGCAGAAGAGGATGGTGCAGCGCCCAGTTTACTTTGTCAGCTCCCTTCTCTAGGGGGCTAGGTCGAGGTACTCTGGTGTGCAAAAGTTGCTTTTCGGCCTCCTCATGGCCTCGAGAAAGCTGCGCCATTACTTCCAGGCACACGAGATCACAGTTGTCACTTGCTTTCCGCTGAAGAGGATACTGCAGAATCCAGAAGCAACAGGCAGGATTGTCGAGTGGGCATTGGAACTATCAAGCTTTGGCCTCAAGTTTGAGAGCACTGCAACGATCCAAAGCAGGGCATTGGCAGAGTTCATAGCAGAATGGACGCCAACCCCAGACGAAGAAATTCCAGAGACGAGCATCCCCGTCAAAGAGACAAGCAAGGAGTGGCTGATGTACTTTGATGGTGCCTTCTCGCTGCAAGGCGCCGGTGCAGGCGTGCTGCTTGTCGCACCCACCGAAGAGCACCTCAAGTACGTAGTCCAGATGCACTTTCCCAAAGAGCAAGCAACCAACAATACTGCAGAGTATGAAGGATTGCTTGCCGGTCTCAGAATCGCAGCAGACCTTGGGATCAAGAAGCTCATTGTCAGGGGTGACTCACAACTTGTCGTCCGCCAAGTGAACAAGAATTACCAGAGTCCGTTGATGGAAGCTTATGTTGATGAAGTGAGAAAGCTAGAAGAACACTTTGACGGCCTGCAAATGGAACATGTTCCGCGAGCTCAGTATGACATTGCTGATGGCCTGTCAAAGTGCGCTGCACTAAAGTTGCCTGTGGAACCAGGGATCTTTGTGCTCAAGCTGACTCAACCATCCGTGACACCATCAACTGGACAGAATAAGAAGAGGAAGTTGGTTTCCGGTGACTACTTTCCGGCAGAGCTCCCCGAAGCCGCCGCCAAGAAAGTCCCCAAGATCAACACCAAGGATGCTGAGGAGTAGTCTGCTCCGGCAAACCTTATGGTTTGTTCCGTCGAAGCAGACGCTCCCGACAAGTTTTGCTCCGGCAAGCTTGCCGGGGAACATCAAGCTTCGGCAGGGCCGCAAGTCCTTGCCGTAGAAGCGTATGTTCCCGCAGCAGCAGATATGCCTTTAGTCCTTGTTGTCGAGTCACAAGCTCCAGCATGGGCACAGCAGATTGTCCATTTCCTTCAGACAGGAGAGCTTCCCGAAGAGCAAGAAGAAGCGGAAAGAGTAGCCCGGCAGTCAAGTATGTACCAGTTTGTCGATAGCATACTGTACAGAAGAAGACTCAGCGGTGTGAAATTGAAGTGCATTTGCCGGGAAGATGGACAACAACTGTTGGCAGAGATACATGGAGGCATATGTGGTCACCACATTGGCGCAAGAGCACTTGCCGGCAAAGCATTCCGACAAGGCTTCTTCTGGCCGACAGCCCTCCAGGATACAACTGCACAAGTAACCAAGTGTGAAGCGTGCCAGTTCCATTCCAAACAGATACACCAACCAGCTCAAGCTCTCCAGACGATCCCTTTATCCTGGCCATTTTCGGTCTGGGGGCTCGATATCCTCGGCCCCTTCCCCCGAGCTGTCGGGGGCTTTGAGTTCTTGTATGTTGCAATCGACAAGTTCACAAAGTGGCCGGAAGTGGAACTAGTAAGGAAGGTGACAGCACAGTCAGCAGTCAAGTTCTTCAGGTCGATTGTTTGCCGTTTCGGGATCCCTAATAGGATCATCACCGACAACGGCACGCAATTCACGAGCCGCACCTTCATGCAGTACGTCCAAGACCTTGGCGCCAAGGTCTGCTTCGCTTCTGTTGCTCACCCGAGAAGCAACGGTCAAGCGGAGAGGGCAAACGCTGAAGTGCTGCGGGGCCTCAAGACCAGAACTTTCAACAGGCTGCACAAGTGCGGAAGAAACTGGATCGAGGAGCTGCCGGTGGTTCTTTGGTCAATCAGAACGACACCAAATCGAGCCACTGGCCAGACACCTTTCGCTCTAGTCTATGGAGCAGAGGCAGTTCTTCCCACGGAACTCGTATACGGGTCACCTCGAGTGCTCGCTTATGATGAGCTCGAGCAAGAGCAGCTGCGACAAGATGACGCGCTGCTCCTTGAGGAAGACCGTCTTCAGGCTGCTGTGCGAGCCGCTCGCTACCAGCAAACTTTGCGTCGCTACCATAGCCGCAAAGTTAAAGCCAGAATCTTCGAGGAAGGCGACCTTGTTCTTCGGCGTGTTCAGTCCGCCAAGAATTCCAACAAGTTGACGCCGAAGTGGGAAGGCCCTTATCGGGTGAAACGAGTCACTAGGCCCGGCGCTGTCCGCCTTGAGACCGAAGATGACATTCCGGTGAGCAACTCCTGGAACATTGAACATCTTCGTAAGTTTTACCCGTAGGGCGTGGTTGCCGGAAGCTTTTCCGGCAACCACCTTTTGTACAAGTCTTGCCGCTGTTGCATGTAATCCTTTATACAAAGTCGGCGCAGACCCCGTGCACCAGTAAAGTTCATGTGCCCCGCACATCTTGTCAGTTTTTTTTATGCTATAATCCTTTTTCGCATATGTTATCTGACACTTTGTGCAGCATCAGACCCCGGTAAGCAATAGCGAGCCCAAGACTCCATATCATTACTTTATTTCTCTGTTTCTTTCTCAAAAAAAGGAAGGTTCCCTCGCCCACAAGGTTTACCGGGGGGAAGGAGAAGATAATGGTGTGGACCAGGCCGTTCAAGAAAGTTTCTCCTTGCCGGGAAGCAGACGACAGAAAAGCTAAGTTGCTAAAACTCGAGCAATCAGTTTTTTAAGTTTTTGAGTTATTTTCCTTGAACGACCGTGCTTTGTATGGAAAACCTGTGCGCGGAGGAACCAACTCGTAGCTAGTTGCGCCTTTACTTTGTTTCGAGTCCGCTCAACAACTTAAGTGAGCTGCTAGCGCCCTTACTTTGCTTCGAGTCCGCTCAGCAACTTAAGTGAGCCGCTAGCGCCCTTACTTTGTTTCGAGTCCGCTCAACAACTTAAGTGAGCTGCAACTAGTTGCGACAAGGTTGCTTGTCGGTAGCGACCCCGCCAGCAGGCTGCTGAAGTTCCGCACTCGGCGCTCGCGGCAAGGGTGCCTGCACCGGCAAGTTTCCCTAGAAAGCGTAGGGCAGAGCCATACAAAGCCAAGAGTCGAGTAAAGGAAGTAACACAGCAATTTTTCGCCTAAGATAGAGTTATATTACAAAAATAACTTGTCGCGCCTCTAATAAAGTGTTCCCATGACATGACTGGCAGCGACAAGAAAAGAAGAAAACGGACGGCCTAATCTACGCGGCCGCCGTCAACCCTTTTGACCTCGTTCACCCTGTCCACAATGGGTGCGACGAGGGCCTTAAGTGCGTCAAGATCAGCGTCCGCCGGCAGCCTCTTGAGGACGTTGGTGAGGTTGAGGCCCGGATTGCGGAAGGCCACCTTCACCAGCACCTTCTCCAGAACTCCGGCACAAATCGAGCGTGACTCGTCAGCCAACTGCTTTGGGATCCGTTCCCGGAGTTGCTGGAGCGCCGCCGCCACGCCTTTGAAGAATAGAGTGAGCTTGGCGCTGGGTTGGAGGTTCTCGTCGGAAGAGTACCCGAAGCCTTCCACCCCGGGGTTATAGCATGCATGCTAGAGGTCGAGTGTCCGTCCTTTTGCTTCTCTTTCGTTCGCAGGGCTCGCATATCCGGGCCAGACTGCTTGAGGACGAAAAGGAGAAGAAGGGCGCGCCGGCACCTGGGCCACGGCAAGCCAGTATCGCTGGGGCTGCGAGTGCCAAGAATCATCCACGGCAAACCAGAGTTGCCGGGGGCTGCAATATCAATAAGTCTTTCATCCCTCATCATGCATCTTCTTATGGACTGGGAATGCGAAACCGCGTTTTTTCCCGAAAACTGCTGTGCTCCCTCAACTCTAGGCCCTGGGGCTCGTTCCCAGGGCCAAGTTCGGTCGTAGTCGCGGCAGCAAAGGGATGAAACGAGGAGACCGCACCCACCTCGTTCCCGCCTCCGTCAAAGGCGTGAGAAAGGTCGAGCGACGTGGGAAGGCGGCAGGGCCTGTTGCCGGGAGATGAAATGTCTGTCCGAGGGATACCAAGGATTTGCTCCTTGGCGTGGGTTCAACCCGCGAGACAAATAACCCGGCAAGCATCCCCTTTTCATTAAAAACATCCCACTCAGGTACAGTCCATAGAGGATGAAAAACATGAAAGAGAGGATTACAAGTTTTAGATACAGCTAAGGCCCGAAGGCTTACAAATTAAAAAGATAAGATGCCTGTAATCCCTTTCCTGTCCCTCTCTTCAGGAGGCAGGTCAAGGAGGCGAAAAGGGCAAAAGGAACGCCTAGGCGAGCTACGGGTGCCAGAAGACACCAAGAGAACATCCCGGGGGCCGTCCGAAGGATGGACGGCGATGGCGGCGCTGGAAGCGGGGCTCGAAGACGGGGCGGCAGGACGTCAGCACGCTGTCGAGGGCACCACGCCCTCGTACTCCGACCTGACGGCCTTGTCGCCAGCCCTCTTCCCCTTCCGCAGCCTCCCTACGCCAGCCGCCCAAGGAGACGACCCCGGAGAGTTCAAGGAGCCGGCGACACGGATGATGGGGTCGCCGGTGCCGCGCGAAGCGGCGCCCGACGCCTAGTCGGACCCGCCACCCCGCCGCCCGCTACCCTCATCGTCGCTGTCGCTCTCCTCCTCATCACTCTCGCTCGAGGAGGAGCCTTCGCTATCGGAGGAGCTGTCTACGAAGCACTTCGCCCGAGTGCCGAAGCACCCGAAGACCTTGACGGAGAGGAGATCGCCCTCCATCAACTTAAAATGGAGGGTAAACCCCTCCATCAGGCTGTGGATCCGGGCGAACGTCTTTCACCATCTATCAAGATACATCACATTAGGGGCTGGGAATACAACGCGGACTCGCGTGCCGCTGATCCCACAGCCCCTCATGTGCAGTCTCAGTGTCTCGGGCGGGTCCAACTCCATCGCGCTCGCAAACGGAGCTGGAAGCCGGAGGCGACGACGAGGCGCCCGGCGCAGCTTGACGAAGAACTCGCAAGGGTCGTCCCCTATATGGACCGCCGTGGGGGGAGGAGCCGCCGGCGGAGGCGAAGCTGGCGCGCCGCCCCGCCCGCCTCTTCCCCGAGCGCCTCGACCTCGTCCTCGACCTCGTCCGCGACCTCGCCCCCTCCCTCTTCCCCTTGTGGCTGGCTCTGCCACCACGGGCGCGGGAAAGGGAGAGATGCGCTGTCTGGCGGCGACCCTCGCCGCCACCGATGAAGGGCCTGGGTTCCCTTTCTCCATGGCGGATGAGAGAAAGGGGAGCAGAAGCTGAAGAAAGGAGGAGATAAGAGAGTGCGGGTTTTTGTGCTCCCCTCCCGCTCTTTATAAAGGAGCGGGGTGGGGGCTCGGCCGCCCCGCTCAGCGAATCAAGGCACGGGAAGAGCAGGGAGTCGGGGCCAACCCGCTGCCTCTGCTCGCGACGTCCCAGTTTCCCACTTCCACCGTCCGCGACCCCAAGCGCGTGGGAGCCGCGTGGCGGGGATGCAGAACCAAGACGACGGATGAGGCGGCCTCGCTCCGCCTCGTGATCGCGGGGAGTGGACGTCCCGAAAACCGCGCACCGGCCCCGTCCAGTAAATGCACCACGCCCCCACGCCTACCTCCGTTTAGGGAGGAGGACGTGAACCATCCCCATCATCGTGGCCTGACGCATGCTCGAGGGGCTTAGCCCCGCGCACGCCGCCCGCGTCACCCACGACGCTGCGTTTGACGCGTGCCGTTCTGGGCGTGCGCAGTGGGAGCGGAGAGATATGCGACGTGACCTAGGCCGCGCGTGCCCGTGCACTGTTTTGGGCCTGGCCCAACAGCGCTCGGCACCGTGTATGGCCCAGGCCCGGGGGCTCCTGTCGGTGTACTAGAGTAGGGGTACCCTAGTATCCCGAACTCGTGCACGGGCAGTTGAAGCGCCCCGCGGCAAGGCTTGCCGGGTGACCGCCAAGACCCTCCGTGGTTCCCTTGAAGACCATTCAAGAACAAAGTACTCAAACCAAGGCCCCGACAAGAGGAGCTTGCCGGGAAGGCCAACCAAGGCCCCGCCAAGAGGAGCTTGCCGGAAAGGCCAACCCAGGCCCCGGCAAGAGGATCTTGCCGGGAAGAGACAAGACCCCGGCAAGAGGAGCTTGCCGGGAAGGCCACTCAAGGCATACCAAGAAAGCTTGCCGCAACGCGCCCTGCGTCCCGGCAAGGCCCGGTGAGCAACAAGTTCCCAAACACGACAAGACGACGACCGCGGCAAGGAGCTTGCCGCGGGAAACCCCCACTTCGTGCCCGCGCTCTAGCACACCTGCTAACGTGTCGCTCTAGGACTCTCCCAAGCACATGTGGCAGGAGGCCGCGCAGTTAGGGGTGCGCGGTGGCAAGCGAAGATGAAGAGAAGGCCATCGTGGCAAACGGTGGCGCTCCTAACGGTCATTTTTTGCACTGTTTAGGCAACTCAGACAGGCATTCAATGCCCTTGTCCCCTGCCGTCAGAGTTAGGTAGGGTGCACTGTGTCCACAGTAGCGGTAGCTGCACCTACCGCATCCTTTTTCATTTTTACCCTTCTAGTCTACGTTGCCACCTGTCGGTGACCCCTTGAAAGTATAAAAGGAGGCCCAAGCGCAACATAGAAGGGGTTCGGCTCATTCGAAACACCAGAAACACTCCCACGCTCAGTCTGATAGCGTTCATCGCTCCTGAGCAAGAATTCAATACACACAAACAAGCAGCAGTAGGGTTTTACGCATCCGTGCGGCCCGAAGCTGGGTAAAACTGCTCGCGTGTACTGCCTCGATCCGCTCTTTGTGCAGCCTCCGCCCCCCTCCGAACCGAAAGGGGCTCGGTCCGCCGATCCCCATAGGTGTTCGTGGATCAGCTTCCCCGACATACTGACATGTGAAATTTTTGAAAACTAGTACCAATTCGTCAACACCGCCCCAAATGTGATACTATCTAGTTCCATTGACAATCACAATATAGAAAAAGGGAACAGACGCGAACAAAGAGGTGTCCGTTCGCAGGGAGAGTGGATCGTGACGGTTGCCGAAACAACTGCACAAGATAACACAGGGAGGAATATCCTTAATTAAGAGAATTAATTAAATCCTAACAGGTTTGACAGAAATAGCTGGAACTCACTGAAAAGAAACGCAGCTGGGATTCAGATTCTGAGCGTGCACGAACATACTGGAGCATTTGCACATACAAATGTTAATAGGACTAGCAGGTGCTAACGTAATGCTGTAAAATGGTATGGATTCATGTTCATGGTACCGAAAACGTAGTAGATAATGGTAAAATGGAACACTACCACAGAGTACAAGAGATCTTATCGCCTATTAGGAGTCTGACTCTGAGAAAGCGTGTCTTCGCCATGGTTCACGATTTAATTCTTCAACCTGGCTACTCAATTACTCAATTACTCCCTCCGTTCCTAAATACTCCCCTTCATAAAAAAATATAAGAGCGTTTAGATCACTAAAAACGCTCTTATATTTCTTTACGGAGGGAGTATAAGTCTTTTGAGAGATTTTAATAAGGACTACATACGGATGTATAGACATACTTTAGAGTGTAGATCCACTCATTTTGCTCCGTATGCAGTCCGCTTTGAAATCTCTACAAAGACTTATATTTAGGAACGCAGGGAGTATTTATGAGCCAGTTGTGTCCAGTGGTAATTCTGCAAGCCGCTTCATCATACCAATACAAGAGATGGATTTATTTTTCCTTAATATAGTCGATTCTTTTAATAAACCAATAAATGATTTGGTATCTATATCCCAGCCATGCCAAACAAGCAAAAAAAAAATCTACCATTCAAGCTGCATATGCTGATGTAACAGGATGGTGTCCATATAACATGACTGTCCTAAGTCAGACGGCATCTACAATTAACGAAGATTTTACCGGTTCCTGCTGCGGCTGTTGTGCTACTTGTGGTGCATAGTTTGGGTAGCCAGCATATTTCCCATACCCATACATGTTAGAGTCCTGAGGTTGAGTAGCATATCCATAAGCCCCGTAGCCTTGTCCGTAGCCATAGTAGCCAGCATTAGCAGTAGCACCACCCCACTGGTTGAAGTCCTGTTGAGACTGAAAATGTATAGCTTCAATTGATTGGAGGGATAATGAAAACAAGTCCAATATGTGAGAGATGAAATCACCTGAACTTGTTTGTTTGAAGGGCTCCGACCCCATGAAAGCCTCACATTCTGCCCTCCAATCATGGTACCTTGCAGCATTAGCAGGGCTTCCTCTGCAGAGGATCTGAATTTTACAGTAACAGACTGCTTAGAATTTAAATGAATATACTGATTGGTACCACGAAACTAGGGTAAAATAGTGAACCTGCTAGCATATTGAACAAAACCACATCTTTTGCCAACAGGTATCTTAACATGGACGACTTCTCCATATGGAGTGAAAAGTTGTTTTAACACATCCTCAGTGGTGTTGGGCTCAAGGCCACCAACAAATACCTGCATTCACCAAAGATAGATGATCTATCAAACACAACCAATCAGCAGGCTAGTTGCTTGCATTCAAGGAAACAGAACAAAGAACGCACAGTGGAATTGCTAGGATCATTGTCAGTCTGAACCCCCTGAGAACTTGGTACTGCAAATAAACACAAATAAAGATATACTATCAGGCTTGAGGGATATTGAACTGAAAAACAAATATATGGATAATTATGCCCTGCAGGTTAATAAATTTTTAATTGACTTGAAAAGGAATGCTTGGTAAATGCAATTGTTCATACAAATGCCATGTCACGCTTCACACATTCTAGCTAGCAATAAGTAGGTCAATTATATACCGCAGTATCAAGCATAATGAATTACAACTTCTACTACACCGAACATCAGAACAAAATAACACTGCAAGATTGCAATGACGAAAGTGTAATTCTTGTAGATAGTGTATCATTCTTCGGTCCTTGGACAACTACTCAACAGCCAAAAGAACTAATAATGAGAAGACGGATAATAAACTATTAACATATATTAAATTTCAGAGTTTGCTTTTGAAAATTAATCAGGCCAACTTGAGGACTACGCAAGTAAAATAATTAATGATATGTTAAAATGCCTGCTGATCAGTGCAATCAATGGAACTTGCAGGACCCAACAATTGCAAACCTAGCTTGCAGCAGCCTCCAAAAAAGATGCCGATGGAGCACGGGATGGCGATTTTGCTAGACCCACTTTTTCAACAAAAATTGCCATACGAACAGTTATTATGGCAAATCGGGCTAATATGGCGACTCTACTAGAGTTGCTCTTAAACCAATGTATGTCCAAAAAATGAAGTTGTTCATAAAGCTACTCAAGTCATTATTAGTGCTCAAAATATCTCAACAAGCTTTGAACCTCAAATCCAGAAAGACAAACAGGACAGCTGAGTGTTTGCAACATCAGGCCCCAGAATAAGCTGATTAGCAAATAAACAAACACCAGAACTCAACAACTAGCTGTGACGCCAAATCTCAATTTGACAAAGCTAACTAATACAGTTGCAAGGAAATAGAATCACAAGGTGCAAACAATCGGCTAACAAACTAAACAACCAGGCACGCATATAAAAATGTCACAGCTCCAAACATTTCATTATGTGTAGCATATAGAAATGTCACGACTCCAAAACTTACGTTATGTGTGCGTGTGCTTTTATCATATACGATTTCTTGGATAAACTTAGCACAAAGAGCCTTCGGGTACAAAAGGTTCTAACCATTCCTAAGAAATGTGTACAACTAAACCCATGTTGGGACTACTCAATCCCATAACTGTTTTACAAGACATTACACTATACATGTTCTGCCACAGATCCTACGACCGGTGAATGTTGTGAACTTCAAGAGACAGCTTTAATTGAAGATACAGGAAGAGATAAAACAAGTACGTGGAAGGAACCAAACTGGAAAGGAAGTACTGGATACCAAACGAACCAGGTTCAAATTTAGGACATAAACGATTAACACTGACCTAACAGAGGCCACGCATTACACAAGATATGTAATGCTGTTCATGTCAGTCGTAGAGAGCCTGTTGGTATCCTGCTTCGACACAATGGGAGTTTTATGAGTATAGTTCAGAATCCTAATGTATTATTAAATGATCCGAATTCACGAAGGAAATGTTGTGGATCTACAAACTTATTGCTCAAGCCAAGCTTCGATACATTTTCAACTAGTAATAAAGGAAACTGAACCACAGAAGGCTAATCCAACAAGTAACTGCAAGGACAACTAAGGACAAAATGAACAGATATAATCAATTACAAGTCAAATGCAAATGTAATAATCTTTAAAACGCAGCTAAAACAAATTAAATCTAGCCAACTAGGATTTAGTGCTTACCTTTCTCTTGAACTCCAGTTGCTTTTTGCTTATTTGCAGCTGGTCCAATACGCATGGGCCTCGAAGAACAGAGCATCCCATTCATTTCAGTCATTGCACGAGTTTGCTCTGTAGGATCACCAAATTTCACAAAGCCATAGCCCTTTGGGCGCATTGTCAGTTTATCCGTTACAACTTTTGCACCCTTAACCGAGGGGTACTGTACCCTAAATGTCTCTTGCAATATGTAGTCTGTGACATCAGCAGCCAAATCACCAACAAATATTGTGTAATCAGCGCCATCATCACGTTTTTCACCAGCAGTCGCCCAGTTCAATCTGTATGCCATCTCAACATTTGGCATCATTGCCCCGTTGAATGTCTGAAGAGCTCTTTCAGCGCCAGCATGGCTTGTGAATTCAATGAAGCCATAACCTTGAAGTTGTCCAGTCTGCTTGTCACGAATCAGCTTCACAGATTGCACCTACAAATTAAAGAGGACAATACGAAAGATCAATATACTGTGTGTAAACGATAGACACAAACTGAGAGTATAATTTGCAGAACACATGATGATAAATAATCACAAATCTGAATCAGTCAACTAGTTACAACATCAATCAACCAGTTACAATAGAAAAGCAACTCAGTTTCGCAGAATACCTTGGCCGCAGTCATTCCTATAATGTTGTTTCAGCTTATACTGTGAAACAGATAAGCGTAACAACCAATAACAGAACCAAGGAAAAAAAACTGAGCCTGATCCCATGGCTCAAGTTGCTTTTCAGAAAGTATAAACAGTTAGCTGAAGAATAACAGTAGTTTGGAGACCAGACACAACGTGTATTACATCAATCACGGATACGTATTCGTGTTTGCATCAAGCGTCACCCACGGCCCCACGAAAAATCACTGGCAAATCCACATCGACATATTGAACCAATTATACAGAGGATTCTGAGGAGATGGCACCGGAGAGCGAGAGGCACATACCTCGCCGGTGCTCGCGAAGCAATTGTAGACGTAGTTCTCGTCCATCCAGTACTGCAGATCCCCTATCCAGAGTGTCCTGACCTCGTTGGGCCCAGCGGGCGCCTGCGTCGGGACAGCCGGCCGGCCGTAGTACGCGGCCTGGGGAGGCGGCTGCGCCTGCCCATACGCGACCTGCTGGGGCTGCAGCGGCTGGCCCCACATCTGCGGGGGCGGGAGCTGGTGCGGCGGCATGGGCGGTGGGATGGCGCCCCACTGCGGCGCGGCGACGCCGGGCTGCGGCTGGGGCATCATGGCGGCTGGGACGATGAACCCTGGCGCGGAGAGGGGGCAGGAAGAGATTGGGATGTGGTAACGCTACGCGTACAAAAGGATATATTCTTTTACATAAAGGTGGGTTTTGATCGGAGATTAAGGAAAACAAGAGGCCCCACCCCATAAAAATCAGGAGGGAGATTAGTTATTAGTTTAAAAAAGCATTATTATTTGTTTCCTTGTCTGTTTGGTTGACCAGATCGTCGGCTGCCGCACATGCCCTTCACATGGCATATGCGCATGAGGAAAACTTTGTTTTTGCTACTCTAGTTTTTGCCAACTTTGCTTATGCCACTCTAGAATTTCATCTCTCATTTTTGCCACTCCTAGCTTTCGATAAATATATCACAAATGCCATTCTGTTAGGTCAATGGACGTTTTGACCAAACAGAGCAGAGAAAAGACCAGATTGCCCCCAATTAATTTGTTTTGCTTTTGCCACTCTCGTTTTATTCAACTATTGCTTTTGCCATTATATTAACGCCATGACCAGCAGCATACTAAAGAGGACATTTTGGTTGACATTTGAAAATCTAACCATTACACATAATTGCACAATATTTAGAGATCATGACCAACACCACTGTAAAGAGAAAATTTTGGCATGACCTATTTAAAAATCTAACCATCACACATAGTTGCACAATATTTAGATGAGAAGTATGCACATTAATAAGATCATGACCAGTAGCATAGTAAAGATGAAATTTTGGCATGACCTCTTTGGAAATTTAACCATCACACATAATGACAGGATATTTAGATGAGAAGTGCAATAATAACATCATGACCAACATCATAGTAAAGAGGTTAAGGCATTCTAAATATCAACAAAATACTTCATGGAAATCAAATCCATCATCTAATCTAAACAGCTGGTTCACATGCATATGGACCACCCCAAAAGCAGCTCCACACAAGTTGAGACATAGTACAGCCAAGTCTAGCAACATCATCAGCTAAACAACAAGGTTCACATATGCATAGTGCTCCACAAAATAAATGTAGTTGCGCATCATCCTAAACAGCAAGGTTCACAGCTTCTTTTTGCTTGTGCTCTTCGCCGAAGGACATTTTTTGCTTCTTGTGTTCTTCGACGGAGGACATTTGCTTCTTGTGTTCTTTGTTGGGCTATCATGGGTAGCAGAAGTCTTCTTAGATGCTTCAAGAATTGGGCTAGACTTTGCCCTTTTACCACCTCTTTTCTTGTTTGTAGAACCATTTTCAGCACTGACAATGAATGCAAATAAGTGTTGAGATGCATATTTAAATAGGCAAAAATAGACTTCTATGCATTGGCTTGTTTGAAACATAATTAGACGCACCAGAGTAAGCAAAATGCATATTTATAATAGACAAAATTAGACCATTATGGATTATTGGAAGCAAAACAAAGAATATTAACCTTGTAGTGCCCATAGTCTCAGCATCTATGGAAATAGCTTCTGCGTCTTTGACGTCTACTGGCTCAACATTTTTTCTTTTCCTAACAGATTTGAGATAGAGAAATTTAGTTAGACTATACATTTCTTTGCATTTAAATTTTGAATGTACAATTCTTTGCTAGAAAGTACCTGTTTCTTGTCTTGCGTTCGGGATGAAGTGTTGGACATGTCTTCAACAAATGCCCAAGTTCTTTGCATTCTGGGCACTTGTGTCTTCTCTTTGATATGCTTTCAAAGGCTGACTTTATCCTTTGTGTCCTAGGTCTACCAGCAGCCTTTTTCAGTACAGGAGGGTGCAATTTGGACCCAACATCGACCACTGGCCATTGTTTCTTATCGGTCATGGTGGGCACATTTTTTGCATATGCATTGCTGAATGATTTCACAGAGTAGTACTCATGCACATAGTCATCTATCTCTCGACCTCCTCTAATACTTGTGATGAATGCAATGGCATGTAGGCAAGGTTGTCCGGTTACTTGCCAACACCTACAAGAGCATTCCCACTTCTCCAAATCTACACAATGCTTCCAATTATATCCATGGATCTTTATAGTGACCTCCGCTTTGCAGTCATCACTTCTAGAGATCCCAACTAGCACAATCCCCCTTGATCTATTGTTCATCATGTTGGTGATCCTTGGCAGAATTTGTAGATGTCTGCGTGCAAATTTCTCCGCTATTTTAGCTCTTATTTCAAATCTGACCATTAGCCATTCTCTCAATGCATCTTTCTTGCCCTGCCAAGTTCTCCTCAGGTATCTCATACTCATACTGAGAATTTTGAGTTAACTCTTCCAGTATGACCTTGGGTATGTCCTTTGCTAGAGTTTACTCTGCATGAGCCCCACAAGTTGATCGTAACTAGTCAGCCTCTCTACATGAATGTCCCAGCTCCAAGAAGAGACAATGCACTGCTCGCCCTTGTAATTCTTGTAAGAACGTGCCCCATATGTCACAATCAGCTTATAAGGTGGCATGTTTGACCTACATTGACAGAAATTTGACATCAGTGAATGCAAGCACATTGAAAAGCAACAATTCACAAGGGCATTAATTTATAGAAGGGCAGCAACAAAAATGAAGTGAGGAACATTACTGCTGATCTAGTGCTTTGGTTATGTGAACATAGGTGATTTACTTAAATGATCTACTGATCTAGTGATTTACTTAAATGCTGCCAGAACATAGGTTATTTACTTAAATGATCTACTGATCGAGTGTTCACTGATGCATTCAAATTAGACATCCGACGGCGCGTCTCACAAACAGAGAACCAGACTTGCAATCCCAACAAACTAGCAGTGGCATCTCACAAACCACCAGCCAATATGCCCCATGAACCGAACACAAATGAACCAGCATGAGCATACAAGGAAATCTATTTCTAGCACAAAAAGATGTCTATTTCTAGTGGATCAGATGCTACATCAAACGTGAGGAGTTGAAAACTTGCCCATCAGGAAGAGGAACCAGCAGGTTCGAGGTCTTCTGTGGCGCCCCTGCCGCCATGGCCGATGGCGCGGCTCCCTCCATCCTGTGTGAGCTGTTGAAGGCAGAGGAAGGGGGGTCGCTGGTGCGGACAATGTCAAGGAGGGAGGCCGGTGTAGAGGATGGGCCATTGCTGGTGCGGACCGCGTCGGGGAGGGAGGCCGGAGCAGAGGAACCAAACCCGCTGCTATGGACCACGTCGGGGAGGGAGGCTGGAGCAGAGGAACCAAGCCCGCTGCTGCGGACCGCGTCGGTGAGGGAGGCCGAAGATGGGCACCGCAGAGGGGAGGGCGGAGGTGCGCCATGGATCGGCGAGGTCGGAGCAGGGCGCCGTGGTGGGGGGACCTGAGAGGCGTGATCCATCAGCGAGGCCGGAGGAAGGGAGGCCGGAGGGGACGTGGATGCGGCGGCGGCGGGCGGCGGAGTGTGGCCGCGACGGCGGCGGCGGGCAGGAGGACGCCGTGGTATGGATGCGGGCGCGGCTGGTGGATGCGGCCCGTCTGTGGTGCGGCTGGTGGATGCAGCCTAGGTCATTCTTTTTTAGGGAACGGGTGTGTGTGTGGTGTGGTTGGACCTGTGTGTGTATATTCTCTGTTTGTGTCACTTACAAAGTGGCCCCACAAGTCAGTAGGGGCAACCTGTGTCATTTTTACAAATACTGACAGCTCTTCTCCTGGTCAACTAGATAGAATAAACAGTCAACTAACAGATGTGTAACAGAATGGCATTTGCGATATATTATCGAAAGCTAGGAGTGGCAAAAGTGAGAGATGATATTCTAGAGTGGCATAAGCAAAGTTGGCAAAAGCTAGAGTGGCAAAAACAAAGTTTTCCCATGCGCATGTGGGTGGTAATTAAGCCATGGCTCATTAGTGGCTAAAACATGCCGTCTAGCAAATTTTAACTTTTAGTTGATTTGTGCTTTAACAGTATCTTTAAGCGATGGTGAAGTTTTCACTTTAAACTGTTAAAATCAGTACATCTAGTATTGTCTTTTGTTAAATATCAATGTATTCTAGATCCTAAATTGATGTTATATATCTTCACGTTTAACACGTGTCGAGATTAATTACATCTATTTGCAGTTGCGATTTTTAATCTCTTGCAAAGATAAATTAAGTACTTCTACAGTATTGTTTTTCTGTTGAGTACAATGTATTCCGGAATATTTCTATGATGTATCAATTTTCACGTTAAACACATGTTGAGATTAATACTTCTATTTGATACTGAGATTTTTAATTTCTTGTAAATACAGATGCAAAATTCAAAGTGATTTCTTCAAATTGATGCTTGGGATCACGAGGTAATCATATAGATCTACTGCCTACGCAGATTATCCATGACTACTGTTAAAGCCTATATTTTGTTATTTTGACATTATAATCGCTTTACAAAGTGCTCTCCGACACATTTACTAAGTCAAGACATAAGGCATTACGAGTGAGTATCTACTGATTTCATCATATTATACTCTCTAGTGCTGCGTGATCTACTCCATTTTGGAGATTATCTTCAAGGTGCCATATTTAGCAATTTGAGATTTACATTAATGGTTTCAAGATAACTTCTTGAAATACCCATTGATTTTGCTAAGTTCATTACAACATCAACCATGATGGTCTTTAATTTACGGGTTTTAAATTAATTATCACTGGTTTACCCATAGAGGTAATATATGGCTATAGAGTTTGAGGCATTCGCCCCCAATGGCCACCACTGTCCTATCTGGGCCATGGACATCATGATCGCTCTTGTGGGATAATGTGTGCAATCCTGAATTCACCTCTGGTCAGGATCACACAGCTAATAGAAAAATGGTGTCTTATATATATCATAAGGCATTAGATTTAGATCTTAGCATTTGGTTATTCTACATCAGCAATTCCTAGGATACAATGAACCTCAAGGGCAAAGGTTTGAATCTTACTTCAACCTTCAATCCGACATCACCAGCTGTGACGGGACCCTATGGGCATGGAGAATGTGATGGTTGAATATGCCTCAACCGACATGTTTAGAGACTATGGATAGTCTTTCAATCTCCTGAGTGGTCAATATAATTAATGCCCACTTACGATGTTGTAACAACAACATAAGTATTGTTGTCATTATATATTGTATAGCACAATATATTGTATCAACACTTTGATACAAATACATTTGTATTCTATATATCTGACAGTGATTTCCATATTAAGAATCTTCATGTCTATAAACAGAGTTCTACGGGAGTCAATCGGATGAAAAATGATGTGTGTCTTGTGGACATATGCACCACAAACTCTATACTCAGGGAAGTCCAATGTTTCCACTCTCATTGAGAGAAAGGAGATATTTTAAAATCGCTAGACGCAGTGAGGTATTTGTTGGCTCAACTCGAGTCATATTTACTATCCTTGTGGGTACTCGAGTAATATCAGGATGCTTTATTGCTCCCTAGGTTTAACTCGTACCCTACTAAACTATGGAGGTATCCGTCAAAAATAGTTTCCATAGCGAAACTTATGATGACAACAAAGACAAATAACTTCTCTTTACCATATGCAACGAATATGACAAGCACATTCTCTATGTATCATCTGGATTGTACTACACATACGCCACAACCCGTAGCACATGTTGCGTATGAGATAGTTTTCCAGAGTGTCTTGTACATGACAAACTTGAAATACTCACCTTGGTCATCGAGACATTGGGTTGAAACCGAAACTATCAACAATTCCAATAGTTTATGATTATTATGATACTAAATTCTAACAACATTTGGATTTTATTTGCACTACAAGTGACACAGGGAAGCCAATTTTAAGGCTCGCACACCTTAAAGTCTACGCTAAACCGCTTAGACTCCTTGAATGCATCAAGTTGAGGTAAGTGGCCCTTCCCATCCATTTATTAGACTATTCAGGTATTCCATGGTTCTAAAAGACATATCTATATGATGGTCTTAAGTGTGCGCTTTATTCACACGAAACCATTGGCTCATTATCTTGACATCGATTTCAAGCAAATCGAATGGACAACATTTCAGAATTCTCCTTGAGTGCCTTCTCTATGGCCCTTGGATGGAAGTTTAGCAATTGGTCCTAATGACTAGAATTTTGGTAGAATCCTATCCAAAGAGTTAAGCCATTGCATTATCTTTACTTTGGAATTGCAACTTACCAATTTTACGTTGGAGTCATGCAGTTTTACACGCTCATGACAGAACTGCATAATATCATTCCCCTCTATATTTGATATGTGGATATCTACCAAGTATTTCCTATATGCGGTAATTCGGTTGCATACTGATATCACCACCTGGCATACATCATTGGCCCCTCAACATATAGTTGGGATCTATGTGAGGAATAACTGTATTTCTGTTAATACCTCGAGCCCCTCGCATATGGAGTTATTCAAGGCCAGTATGCGGATTCATGAGGAATATTTCCAGGCATTAGGGGGGATTTCAAGTACCATAAAGAATGCTAGGAAATTAGTGGAGTGTTTAACACATTTCTGCCTCAATTCCACGTACTCAAAGATCTAAACCATGCGTTCAGAAGGTTTGCAACACGTTGCAAATAACCTGCCAAATGCATTTACTGACTATAAGGGTGTCAGAAAGAGTGAAGATACCAACCACTCCACGCCCTGTTCGAAGCAACAGGGGGAGATGTATGGCAAAAGTACACCAGGATTCAGCTTCTTGCAAGCAAGGATATCAAGGCCCATGAATCAGTAAATGCAAGTCAACTTCACGTTG
Organism: Triticum dicoccoides; assembly: GCF_002162155.2. Lineage (NCBI taxonomy): Eukaryota > Viridiplantae > Streptophyta > Magnoliopsida > Poales > Poaceae > Triticum > Triticum dicoccoides. The sequence continues at coordinate 366,590,327 of NC_041393.1, read as the reverse complement.
ATAGACACCTAATGGGTAGTATGCACCCAGTGGACGGGAAACCTCCACCAACCCAGGTTAAGTGCACAAAATGACCTGGACATAAGAATGCCCAACTCAATTGCATTGGGAAATCGCGACCAGTCACCATGAGTAACGATATTTCCATCAACTATATATTGATATATAGATTCTGGAGAATCATATAACCGGAATTCTATAATTTTTGACATACATTTCTCAACTAGATTGCAAAAAACGTTTCAAATGATTCAGAACCAAAGACCATGGCCATGGCAAAGTGTGAACAATACTTAGACTGAACTCAAGCAAAGGGTATGATCTAGGTAGAAATGATCTTGCTCAATAATGGGAAGGTTACACCGGTTTTCTTCTGGAAATAGAATTGAGAATAATGAGGTGGTGAAACAAAGAGCAAGTATTGTAGCACAAGGGTTCACGCAGATACCCAACTATTCTCTAGAGGTGGAATCTCATTCCGATAACTTATATCATTGGCAGTTCAAAATCATCTATCTCTACAATTGATAGATGTAGTGATTACATATCCATGTAGATCACTAGATTCAGATATAGATGGTTCCTGGCGGAACCTCAATTCTGAATCAAAATACAAAATGCAACATACATTGTGTAAAATCAGTGAGTCACCATACGACTTATTATTGTCGGTACATATGGTACAACTGATGTAGTGAGATCCTTATACACAAAGATTACTCCTACAATGATGATTATCCATGTTTGTGTCTGCAATGAAGACACATGTAATCATCTAAATGATAGAGTTAAAATGAAGGATTTGGGTAAACCAAAATACCGCTTGTTACTACAAATTTAGCACCTTCATTCATACATTATGCTATATTATGTTGTCTATATACATAATATATTGGAGAAATTAACTGTGGACAAATCTTATCCATCCATAACTCTCATGGTAGTTCATTCTCTAGACGTAGAGAAAGATCTATTTAGACCAAGAGATGATGGAAATGAGATATTGAGACTCAACGTTCTATAATGCCATTGGATCCACCAAACACAATTGGTTGGTACTCAAGAATATTTTTTGATATCTCCAAGGCATCAAACATCTTGTCCTGGTTTTTCAGTTTCACAGAAATGTGAACAACGATATCATTGGATACATCGGTCAGATCCCCACTATGTTAGATTGTAGACAAGCTCAGTGTTCCTAGTAGGTGTGGTAGCCCTCTCATAAAGTCTTCGAAACAGACCTCATGGCTACATCCACTTACTATTATCTCAACGATAATGTTTCTTGTCTTGCCCGGATGCAAACAGATTACATAATAAGCAATATCAATGTATTGCATATCTTGCAAGTCAAATCATGCAACTGATTTTTTCACCATGTCTCTACCAACTTCTATGTCCCAGAAATGTGTTCATGGAATTGGCATATGACGACTTCGGAATATGCAAGAATCAGGGGGGGTATCTTCCTGAATTGTTCCTGTTAAAAGCATCATATTATACTCTTTTTCCCTTCATAAGTTTACTTTATAGGTTCTCATAAAGGTTTTTAATGAGGTAATATCAACACAAGATCATATGTCGTACTTTCTGTTTTCCCCACCGGGGTTTTTAGGAAAGTATATACGACATATTTATTGTTCTTTTAATCCCGTGGGTTTTTCTCATATTGAGTTAAACATACAATAATCATTATATGTTGCATCATTTTCTCCTTATTTTTCCTACTGGATTTGAAGGAGTTTTGGCAACACATCAAACACTATACTCCTCATATTTTTCCCATAGGGTTTTTGGAGGAGACTATTCCAAGGATGGTCGATCGCAAGCACAAGGAAGGATTAGGGGGAGTGTTAGGAATTAATTAAAGGGATAATCCTCCCTATGTAATATCGCGTACGGTTGTTTCAGCAACCGTCGTGACCCACTCTCACGCCCCTGTGAATGGAAACACCTCTTCGTTCGCGTTTGTTCCCTTGTATATATAATGTATCATCAATGGAATAAGAGACAGTTGATTCATTTTCCTCTCAACAGAACCATTTGGGTGAGATGCTGCTAGAGCAATAGAGCGTCCGTTGTGACTTGTGGTTTATTGCTGCCTTTACTTGTTGTTATATTACTTGTCATGTCTTTTATTGGCTATTTACATCTTTTGTGGGGGGATTTGGTCTTTAGATACATATACACCACCTACGCAAATGAAGATCCATAGTCTATGGAATCAACTCCACATTGAGTTATCTTGCTAGAACGAGTAGCTCATTTGTCTATATATGTTAGAGCATCTTCAATAGCTGATGCAAATTTGGAGTTGTAAAACTAGGTGTTGTATAATTTACATGATCAAAAAGTGCATTTTACATCTCCAAAAAAGAAGCAACTTGAACATATGATGTGTATTGGTGATGTAAAAGTTGAACTCCAATAGATGATGCATATTGAAGATGTAAAAAACTAGCGGCCGACCGCGCGACTATCTACAACCACTATACAACTGCACAATTTGAAATAAAAACATATCAAATTAAAACATAAAATTTTCGCTTGTCCACAATATCAAATAATTACATAATTCATTAAATCCACAACATCAAATGCAACAGAAATACAATAAAGTTCTTGCACAATACAACAAACAAATAATGAAAAAGGCGGTTCTTTCGCCGTTCCATTTCCAGTACTCCAGTCTTTCTGAAGTTCATCAAGTCTCACAGCAAGGGGACTTCACATGCGGGCAGGCGGCGTCGCGTGGCTCCCCTAGCTCCGGTGGCGGGTCGTGACTACCAGAAGCGCCAACGCGTCCATGACTACGCCGTTGACAACATCACAACAACTAGAGCTCCGGCGAATCTCCGAATAAAATTGGCAACGAGACAGGCGATGGGGATAGACCGGCGGGGTCGGAGATTGATGGGCGGGTGGAGATAGCAGAGGCAGGTAGC
>NC_041393.1:366557735-366587129 GCF_002162155.2 Triticum dicoccoides | reverse complement strand
GATAGGCAGAAGTGAAATGAAGTCAGTTGGGCGGTTGTCGCGTGACCGACTGTTTTACATCATGTGGAGGTAGAGATGCAGATTTCCATATCCAGGTGTTGTATTTTACATCTGCTGGAGTAGGTGATGTAATTTTTTTGCATCTACAACATCTATTGGAGGTAGGTTTTGGGTCTCGAAGATGTATAAGTTAGTTATTTTTACATCTATATCACCTTTAAAGATGCTTTGAACACACGATCGTTAGGTGTGGTGATATTTCTTCGTGGAGTCCTAGTTCTGCCTGTTGCTCCGTATTGTCGCACTCGCAACTGTTGCGGCCTCCTGTGTGGTATTTCAGTCACCCGAGGATCCCTGTCAAGTACTCCCTTCGTGAAAAAGTATAAGAGCGTTTAGATCATTAAAGTAGTGATCTAAATGCTCTTATATTTCTTTATAGAGGGAGTACTAATAGCTGTAGTGATGGAGAGGATGCGTCAATAGATTGAGGATGTGAGTCGTGAGAGAAAGGCAGTTCGTGTTTGAGATTTAGCTACTACTTGTCAGCATTACCAGCTAATCAGTTGTTGAAGTAGCAAAACCTTGCCAGAAGGAAACGAAAGTAGCATGCAGTTACTCCGGGTTTTTTGCTAATACTTCTATGGCGATGCTTGTTACTCACATGTAAGGTATGGTCAGAGATGTACGTCGAAGATCTTACCATCCTCAAAAACCAAGAGAAAAATAAGAGTAAGAGCATCTCCAATACCACCCTATTATAGGGCACCAAAAAGTAGTTTTAGGGTGCAAAAAAGTAAGTTTTAGGACATGGATTTTTTATGATCAAATAGCAACTCTATGATAGGGCAACACTGCTCCAACAACTGCCTATAATAGGGCACCAAAACATCAAAACTAGACTAGACTAGATCATTGCAAATTTGATCCAAGCATAGAGCCGCAAACATGCAAATTAAACAGAGTTTCGATACAAACTTAACATATCCGAGTACTGCAAGCTATAGGCAACTACTGACAACTACTTTCACTAAGATTGTTTATAACTCCTCGTCGACCTTCTTCACCTCGTCCTCTTACCTGAGCTTGATTGATACGTCTCCAACGTATCTATAATTTTTGATTGTTCCATGCTATTATATTACCCATTTTGGATGTTTATGGGCTTTACTTTACACATTCATATCATTTTTGGGACTAACCTACTAACCGGAGGCCCAGCCCGTATTGCTGTTTTTTTGCCTATTTCAGTGTTTTGAAGAAAAGGAATATCAAACGGAGTCCAAATGTAATGAAACCTTCAGGAGCGTGACTTTTGGAACAAACGTGACCCAGAGGACTTGGAGTGCAAGTCAAGAAGCAGCCGAGGCGGCCACGAGGGTGGAGGGCGTGTCCCCTATCTCATGGGCCCCTCGGGCGGCCACCGACCTACTTCTTCCTCCTATATATACCCACGTACCCCGAGAACATCCAAGGAGCCAACGAAAACCTAATTCCACCGCCGCAACCTTCTGTATCCGCGAGATCCCATCTTGGAGCCTTCGTCGGTGCTCCGCCGGAGGGGGAATCGACCACGGAGGGCTTCTACATCAACACCATAGCCCCTCCGATGAGTTGTGAGTAGTTTACCACAGACCTTCGGGTCCATAGATATTAGCTAGATGGCTCTTCTCTCTTTTTGGATCTCAATACCACGTTCTCCTCGATATTCTTGGAGATCTATTTGATGTATTTCTTTTTGCGGTGTGTTTGTCGAGATCCGATGAATTGTGGGTTTATGATCAAGTTTATCTATGAGAAATATTTGAATCTCCTCTGAATTCTTTTATGTATGATTGAGTTATCTTTGCAAGTCTCTTCGAATTATCAGTTTGGTTTGGCCTACTAGATTGATCTTTCTTGCAATGGGAGAAGTGATTAGCTTTGTGTTCAATCTTGCGGTGTCCTTTCCCAGTGACAATAGGGGCAGCAAGGCACGTATTGCATTGTTGCCATCGAGGATAAAAAGATGGGGTTTATATCATATTGCATGAGTTTATCTCTCTACATCATGCCATATTTCTTAATGCGTTACTCTATTCTTTATGAACTTAATACTCTAGATGCATGCTGGATAGCGGTCGATGTGTGGAGTAATAGTAGTAGATGCAGGCAGGAGTCGGTCTACTTGTCGCGGACGTGATGCCTATATACATGATCATGCCTAGATAATCTCATAATTATTCGCTTTTCTATCAATTGCTCGACAGTAATTTGTTCACCCACTGTAATACTTATGCTATCTTGAGAGAAGCCACTAGTGAAACCTATGGCCCCCAGGTCTATCTTTTATCATATAAGCTTTCAATCTACTTTTATTTGCATCTTTACTTTTCTAATCTATATTATAAAATACCAAAAATATATTTATCTTATCATACTATCTCTATCAGATCTCACTTTTGCAAGTGGCCGTGAAGGGATTGACAACCCCTTTATTGTGTTGGTTGCGAGTTCTTTGTTTGTTTGTATAGGTGCGTGGGACTTTTGAGGAGCATCCTACTGGATTGATACCTTTGTTCTCAAAAACTAAGGGAAATACTTACGCTACTATTGCTGCATTACCCTTTCCTCTTCAAGGAAAACCAACGCAAGCTCAAGACGTAGCAAGAAGGATTTCTGGCACCGTTGCCGGGGAGGTCTTCGCTCAAGTCAAGACATACCAAGTACCCATCACAAACTCATCTCCCTCGCATTTACATTATTTGCCATTTGCCTCTCGTTTTCCTCTCCCCCACTTCACCCTTGCCGTTTTATTCGCCCTCTTTTTCCCAATCTTCTCCTCTCTCTTTCGCTTGCCTTTTTTTGTTTGCTTGTGTGTTGGATTACTTGTCGCCATGGCGCAAGATAATACCAAATTGTGTGATTTTTCCAATACCAATAATAATGATTTCCTTAGTATTCCGATTGCTCCTCTTAATGATGTTGAGTCTTGTGAAATCAATACTGCTTTCTTGAATCTTGTTATGAAACATCAATTCGCCAGCCTTCCTAATGAAGATGCCGCTACCCATCTAAACAACTTTGTTGATTCGTGTGATATGCAAAAGAAGAAAGATACGGATAATGATATTGTTAAATTGAAGTTATTTCCGTTTTCCCTTGGGGATCGTGCTAAAGTTTGGTTTTCGTCTTTGCCTAAAAATAGTATTGATTCTTGGAACAAGTGCAAAGATGCTTTTATCTCTAAGTATTTTCCTCCCGCTAAGATCATCACTCTTAGGAACGATATTATGAATTTTAAACAACTTGATCATGAGCATGTTGCCCAATCTTGGGAAAGAATGAAATTGATGATTCGCAATTGCCCTACTCATGGTTTGGATTTATGGATGATCATAGAAAAAATTTATGCCGGATTGAATTTTGCTTCTAGAAATCTTTTAGATTCGGCCGCGGGAGGCACGTTTATGGAAATCACTTTAGGAGATGCTACAAAACTCCTTGATAATATTATGGCTAATTATTCTCAATGGCACACCGAAAGATCTACTAGTAAAGAAGTGCATGCTATAGAAGAAATTAATGTTTTGAGTGGAAAGATGGATGAACTTATGAAATTGTTTGCTACTAAGAGTGCTCCTATTGATCCCAATGATATGCCTTTATCTACTTTGATTAAGAATAATAATGAATCTATGGATGTGAATTTTGTTGGTAGGAATAGTTTTGAAAACAATGCTTATAGAGGAAACTTTAATTCTAGACCGTTCCCTAGTAATTCCTCTAATAATTATGGAAATTCCTACAATAATTCTTATGGTAATTTTAATAAGATTCCCTCTGATTTTGAGAATGGTGTGAAAGAATTTATGATCTCTCAAAAGAATTTTAATGCCTTGCTTGAAGAAAAATTGCTCAAAGTTGATGATTTGGCTAGGAACATTGATAGACTTTCGCTTGATGTTGATTCTCTGAAACTTAGATCTACTCCTCCTAAGCATGATCTCAATGAGTCTCTCAAAGCTATGAGAATTTCCATTGATGAATGCAAGAAAAGAACTGCTATATTGCGTGCTAAGAAAGATTGCTTTGTAAAGGCATGTTCTTCTAGTTTCCATGAAAATAATGATGAAGATCTTAAAGTTATTGATGTGTCCCCTATTAGATATTTGTTTTGAAATATGAATCTTAATAATAATGGGACTGGAGATGAGTCAACTTTAGTTAAAAGGTGTCCCAATGATTCGGAGTTTTTAGATCTTGATGCTAAATTTGGTAAAAGTGCGATTGGAGAGGTAAAGACTGTAAATAGCATTGAACCCACTATCTTGGATTTCAAGGAATTTAATTATGATAATTTTTCTTTAGAAGGTTGTATTTCCTTGTTTCAATCCGTTGTGAATTCTCCTCATGCTTATAGTCAAAATAAAGTTTTTACCAAACATATTGTGGATGCCTTGATGCAATCTTTTGATGAAAAACTTAATTTGGAAGTTTCTATACCTAGAAAACTTAATGATGAGTGGGAACCTACTATAAAGATTAAAATCAAAGATCATGAGTGTTATGCTTTGTGTGCTTTGGGTGCTAGTGTTTCCACAATTCTGAAAACTTTATGTGATATTCTAGGTTTCCACGATCTTTATGATTGCTCTTTAAATTTGCACCTTGCAAATTCCACCATTAAAAAGCCAATGGGAAGGATCAATGATGTTCTCATTTTTGCAAATATAAATTTGGTGCCCGTAGATTTTATCGTTCTTGATATAGATTGCAATCTTTCTTGCCCTATTATTCTTGGTAGACCTTTCCTTAGAATGATTGGCATGATTATTGATATGAAGGAAGGGAATATTAGATTCCAATATCCATTAAGGAAAGGCATGGAGCACTTTCCAAGAAAGAAAGTTAAATTACCTTATGAATTTATCATGCGTGCTACTTATGAATTGAGTGCCAAAGATAGCACTACTTAGATCTATCCTCGCTTTTATGCCTAGCTAGGGGCGTTAAATGATACCAATTTTATTTGTGTTTTTTGTTTTTGTTTCTGTTTAGTAATAATTTTTGCATCTACCTTATGTTTAGATGTGTTTTTATGTTTTAATTAGTGTTTGTGCCAAGTAGAACCTATAGGATAACCTATGGTGATAGCTAATTTGCTTCTGCTGAAAAACAGAAACTTTGCACGCACGAAATTAGTTTTGTTAAATTACAGAAACGTGATTTTGCGTTGATTCTTTTTGCTGTAGATCAATAGATAAAGTTACCAGGACTTCCTATTTTGTTAGGATTTTTAGAGTTACAGAAGTATTCATGGGTTACAGATTGCTACAGACTGTTCTGTTTTTAACAGATTCTGTTTTTCGTGTTTTGTTTGCTTATTTTGATGCATCTATGGCTAGTATTAAGTGGTATGAACCATAGAGAACTTGGAATACAGTAGGTTTAACACCAATAAAAATAAAGAATGAGTTCATTACAGTACCTTATGTGGTGGTTTTGCTTTCTTTCACTAACGGAGCTTATGAGATTTCCTGTTGAGTTTTGTGTTGTGAAGTTTTCAAGTTTTGGGTAAAGATTTGATGGACTATGGAATAAGGAGTGGCAAGAGCCTAAGCTTGGGGATGCCCATGGCACCACAAGATATTCAAGAATAGCCATAATCCTAAGCTTGGGGATGCCCCCGGAAGGCATCCCCTCTTTCGTCTTCGTTCATTGGTAACTTTACTTGGAGCTATATTTTTATTCGCCACATGATATGTGTTTTGCTTGGAGGGTCTTGTATGATATTAGCCTTTGCCTTTTAGTTTAACACAATCATCCTTGCTGTACACACCTTTTGGGAGAAGCCCACTTGATTGAAATTTATTAGAATACTCTATGTGCTTCACTTATATCTTTTGAGTTAGATAGTTTTTGCTCTAGTGCTTCACTTATATATTTTAGAGCACGGCAGTGGATTAATTTTGAAGAAATTGTTGATCTCTCATGCTTCACTTATATTATTTTGAGAGTCTTTTAGAACCGCATGGTATTTGCTATGGTTATAAAATTGATCCTAGAATGGTAGGCATCCAAGTTGGGTATAATAAAAACTATCATAGGAAGTGAATTGGATGCTATGATCAATTTGATACTTGATAATTGTTTTGAGATATGGAGGTAGTGATATTAAAAGTCATGCTAGTTGGGTGATTATGAATTTAAAGAATGCTTGTGTTGAAGTTTGTGATTCCCGTAGCATGCACATATGGTGAACCGCTTTGTGATGAAGTTGGAGCATAATTTTATTTATTGAGTGTCTTCCTTATGAGTGGCGGTCGGGGATGAGCGATGGTCTTTTCCTACCAATCTATCCCCTAGGAGCATGCGCGTAATACTTTGTTTTTGATGACTTGTAGATTTTTGCAATAAGTATATGAGTTCTTTTGACTAATGTTGAGTCCATGGATTATACGCACTCTCACCCTTCCACCATTGCTAGCCTCTCTTGTGCCGCGCAACTTTCGCCGGTACCATATACCCACCATATACCTTCCTCAAAACAGCCACCATACCTACCTATTATGGCATTTCCATAGCCATTCTGAGATATATTGCCATGCAACTTTCCACCATTCCGTTTATATGACATGCATCATTATTGTCATATTGCTCTTTGCATGATCATGTAGTTGACATCGTATTTGTGGCAAGGCCACCTTCATAATTTTCATACATGTCACTCTTGATTCATTGCACATCCCGGTACACCGCTGGAGGCATTCATACAGAGTCATATCTTGTTCTAGTATTGAGTTGTAATCTTGAGTTGTAAATTAAATAAAAGTGTGATGATATTCATTATTAGAGCATTGTCCCAGTGAGGAAAAGGATGATGGAGACTATGATTCCCCCACAAGTCGGGATGAGACTTCAGACTTCAAGAAAAAAAAGAAAAAAAAGAGAAAGGCCAGAAAAAAGAAGGCCCCAAAAAAATAAGAGAAAAAGAGAGAAGGTACAATGCTACTATCCTTTTTACCACACTTGTGCTTCAAAGTAGCACCATGATCTTCATGATAGAGAGTCTCCTATGTTGTCACTTTCATATACTAGTGGGAATTTTTCATTATAGAACTTGGCTTGTATATTCCAATGATGGGCTTCCTCAAAATGCCCTAGGTCTGATGTGCCTTTTTCTACTTTGATTGAGCAAAATAGTGATCCCGTAGATGTGAATTTTGTCTCGCGAAACAATTTTAATAATAATGCTTATAGAGGTAATTTTAATCCTAGGCCTTCCCCTGGAAATTCTCTAATAATTATGGTAATTCCTATGGTAATTATTCTTGCAATCATAATAGAAACACCTATGATCTTCAGAATAATATTAAAGAATTTATCAGTGCTCAGAAAGTTTTCGATACGGCGACATAAGAAAAGTTGAATAAGATATATGATATGTCTAGAAGCATTGATAGGATTTCTCATGATGTAGAAAATCTCAAGATGAAATTTTTTGTACCCAAGGTTGATGAATCAATTAAAGCCTTATATGTTTCTATGGATGAAAGTAAGAAAAGAACCGCTATGCTTAGAGCTAAAAGAGAATTTTTAGAAAGAGTGTTTTCTAGTGATTGCTTTTATAAAAGTGATGAAGATCTTAAAATGATTGGTGTTTCTTCTATTGACTCTTTGTTTAGTAAGATTAAAATTGATGATAAAGGGACTAAAGAAGAGTTAGCTTTAGCTAGAAGGCGTCCCGATAATTCGGGGGTGAAAATCTTGTTGAATTTTTTTTGATAAAAGTCGGCTTGGAGAGGTCAAAACTTTAACTAGTGATGTGTCCACTCTTTTGGATTATAAAGACTTTAATTATGATAATTGCTCTTTGATTGATTGTATTTCTTTGTTGCAATCCATGATAAATTCTCCCCATGCTTATGAACAAAATAAAGCTTTTACTAAACATATTGTTGATGCCATGATGAAAGCTTGGAAGAAAAACTGGAACTAGATATTTCAATTCCTAAAAAATTGCATGATGAATGGGAACTTACTATCAAAGTCAAGATTAAAAATTATGAGTGTTTTGCTTTATTTGATTTGGGTGCTAGTGTTTCCACAACTCCTAATCTTTATGTGATGTTCTTGGTCTTATCGATATTGAAGGATGTTCTCTTGATTTACACTTGGCGGATTCTACTATTAAAAAGCCTTTGGGAAGAATTAATGATGTTCTTTTTCTTGCAAATAGGAATTATGCGCCCATAGATTTTATTGTTCTTAACATTGATTGCAATCCGTCTTGTCCTATTATACTTGGTAGACCGTTTTTACGCATTATTGGTGCCATGATTGATATGAAAGAAGGCAATATTAAATTTCAATTTCCACTTAGAAAGGGTATGGAACACTTCCCTAGAACAATAATTAAGCCACCACGTGAATCAATCATGAGGGCATCCTATGGATCAAAAACTAAAGATGACAATACTTGAATCTATGCATTATGCCTAGCTAGGGGCATAAAATGATAACGCTTGTCGGGAGGCAATCCAATGAATAAATTTTATTTTTACCTTTTTTTTTCTGTTCTTGAGTGTTTGCACAATTATGCTACTGTTATGATTGTGTTTTTATGTTTTAGTTAGTGTTTGTGCCAAGTAAATCATTTGGGATCATGTTGGGTGATAGTTGATTTGATCTTGTTAAAAACGGAAACTTTGTGCACCAGTAACAGTATTTTGTAAAATCACAGAATCGTGATAATATCCTGCTTTTTGTACACAATATTGATATACAAATTTCCTATGCTTTCCTAATTTATCAGAATTTTTGGAGTTACAGAAGTATTCAAAGTTTTCATATGACTACAGACTGTTCTACTTTTGACAGATTCTGTTTTCTATGCGTTGTGTGCTTATTTTGATGAATCTATGGATTGTATTGGAGGGTATAAGCCATGGAAAAGTTAGAATATAGTAGATATAATGCAAAAATAAAATATGAATGGGTTTGCAATAGTACTTAGGGTACTCATTTGCTTTGTTATACTAACGGATCTCACGAAAGTTTTGTTGAGTTTTGTGTGATTGAAGTTTTCAAGTTCTGGGTGAGATCACGATGGATGAAGGAATAAGGAGTGAAAAGAGCCTAAGATTGGGGATGCCCATGGAACCCCAAGTTAATATTCAAGGAGAACCAAGCAACTAAGCTTGGGGATGCCCCGGAAGGCGTCCCCTCTTTCTTCTAACGACCATCGGTATTTTACTTGGAGCTATATTTTTATTCATCATATATCATGAGTTTTGCTTGGAGTGTCTTGTATTATATGAGTATTTGCTTGTTTTTCCTTTTTAGTTTGTGTCAAGTATCCTTGATGAACACACCTATTTGAGAGAGCCAAAATTATGCTTTGATTTGTTAGAATCTCTCTTTATGCTTCTCTTAAATTTGTTTGAGCTATGGAATTGCTCTAGTGCTTCACATATATCTCTTTGAGCATGGTGTGCTTTAATATTTTTTTGAAGAAATTGCTCTCATGCTCCACTTAGATTAATTTGAGAGTTAGTAATTTTTTGAAGAAATTCCCTCATGCTTCACTTATATTATTTTGAGAGACAAAAAATTTTGTGCTTATGTTCTTCACTTAGATTTGTTTGAGCTTATCCAAAGCAACATATGAAATTAGTCCCAACATGATATATATTCAAGAGGGATATAATAAAAACTTTTATGAAGATCATTGGACAAAATAAACTTGATTCTTTGTAATAGTTTTGAGATATGATGATAGTGATATGTGAGTCATGTTGGTGAGTAATTATGCTTTAGTAAGAATATTGGTGTTAAGGTTTGTGATTTCCAATGCAAGCACAAAATTCAATAGATACGCAATGAAATTACATCCTAGTTGTGGGGCATTGTTCGGTGTTAGTTATGCTTGATGCTTGCTTATGTGAATTTTTGTTTCTTGGTTGGTTGCTTCTCAATCTTTTTGCTAGCATCCACTTGTACTAAGTAGGAATACTACTTGTGCATCCAAAATCTTTAAACCCAGTTTTGCCATATGAGTCCGCCATACCTACCTATATGAGGTATTCCCGTGTCGTTCTAAGCAAATTTGTATGTGCCATCTCTAATTTTCAGAATAGATTTCCATTTTGTGTGCTTGTACCGCTCATGAAGTGGCAGGGGGTGGTCAATATTTTCCATGCTAGATGTGTTATTTTCAGGATGAGTGTTTATTCACTTGTCATTGCACGAGAGTACGACGGTAATAGAGATGCCCAGTCCCGAAATGAAAAAAAAATTACTTTATGTTGTCAAATAATAAATTCCTTGGAAAGTGTTGGTATGGAAGGCACCTGTGGATATGGCTAGCCATGGATTGTGAAAGAATGGTGAAAAAGGAATAAACTTTATTTTTTGTTTGGGAACCGCTTATGACATATATATCATGGAAAGTGTTGGGAATTACTCAGTCATTTTCGTTGACGGGAAAAGTATGCCTCTCAATTTTTTATCTCTCAATTTAAGCTTTGATCTCTAGCACTTCTACAAATCCCTACTTCCCTCTGCGAAGGGCCTATCTATTTACTTTATGCAATTTTTATTTTTATTTGAGTCTCCATCTTCTCTTATAAAGCACCAACTAAGGGGCACTATGATCGTACTTGAGCATTGGATGTAGCTAATATGCAAGTGTGTTTCATGAACGGATCAATGATTGAGCATGATGGGCTAGGGATAACTTTCTTTACTATTGATATTTTGAATGACATGGTTGCTTGTTGATATGCTTGAGTATTGAAATCTTCATGTCAAAACTAGACTATTCCCTTGAACCATATGAAAGTCCAAATGTCCATGCTACAAAATAAAAGAATATTGATGAACATGTTAGGCAACATTCCACATCAAAAATTCTGTTTATATCATTCACCTACTCGAGGACACCTAAGGAGCGCATTGAATGCGTATTGTCCCGTAATGACACGCGATAAGCTTGTACATTGTACCCTTTCCACCTCGTGTGTGCCACTGTGGCATCCCCTTTTTCTATAAAAGGAGGCCCGAGGCGTACTGGAGAGGGATTCGGCTCATTTGAGCAAGTCACGCACCATAGCTAGCTCAAGAACACAAGAACTTTCAGATATACACCAAAGCAGGACTAGGGTATTACGCGATCTTCGCGGCCCGAACCTGGGTAAACGATCCTTGTGCTGGCTCATAGACCCGCTCTTTTCACAACCTCGCGCCTGCCGACCACAGTAGGGATTCCAGTGATCCCATAGGTGTCGTTCCCATGGACAGATACTGGTCAGATGATCCCTGCGATCGAAAGTGATCGGGCAAGATGACCATGGGTTAAACTTTGGGGAGACCAGGTCTATCGCGTAGACGTCCCTTCGTGCGCGCTTGTGCTCCCTCTTGGGGATAGGGGTAGCATATATCATGTTCACCGTTTTGACCTGGGGGGAAACTTCTTATGTCCCCCTGTTTTTGGCGGCCGGGGCTCCTCGTCATCGTCCTCGCTTTGGGATCCCTTCTCCTTATTCTCGGCATTTAACTTGCTGGCCTGTTTGAAGACCCAACACTCTCTATTGGTATGATTGGCTGGTTTATCAGGGGTGCCATGGATTTGAAATGGACGATCGAGTATGCGGTTCAAATTGGACGAGCCTGGATTGTTTCTTTTGAATGGCTTTTTCCGTTGACCGGACTTAGAGCCGCGGAATCCGGCATTGACCGTCGTGTATTTGGTGTTGTCACCGTTGTTTTGACGCTTGTGTTTGTTGTGTCGGGGCTTGCCATTGCTGTTTCTGGCGTCAGAAGTGCCAGGTTCGCTTGTGTTGTTATTTCTACGGGCTAGCCAGCTATCTTCGCCCGCACAAAAGCGGGTCATGAGTGCCGTGAGGGCTGCCATGGACTTCAGCTTTTCTTGGCCGAGGTGTCGGGCGAGCCATTCGTCACTGATGCTATGTTTAAAGGCCGCTAGGGTTCGGCATCCGGACAGTCGACGATCTGGTTCTTTTTAGTTAAGAACCTAGTCTAGAATTTCCTGGATGGCTCTCCGGGTTGTTGAATTATGTGACTTAAGTCATCGGCATCCGGAGGTCGGACATATGTGCCTTGAAAGTTGTCGAGGAAGGCATCCTCCAAGTCCTCCTAGCTGCGAATGGAGTTTTCGGGCAGACTGTTCAACCAATACCTGGCTGGTCCCTTGAGTTGAGCGGGAGGTGTTTGATGGCGTGAAGATCATCACCGCGGGCCATATGAATGTGAAGAAAATCGTCAATCCATACCGCGGGGTATGTTGTGCTATCATATGATTCGATGTTCACGGGTTTAAACCCTTTTGGAATTCATGTTCCATTACTTCATCACTGAAGCAAAGGGGCTGTGCGGCACCTATATATCGGGCCAAGTCGTGACGTAGCTCAGATGGAGTTCGTCTGCGGTTTTCGGCCCGGACGTGGTTATGTTTGTCACGTCTAGCCAGATGGACATCGTCGTGCATCAGGGCACACCCCCGCAATCCATAAATTGATCTGGTCTGATCTGCTCTGTTTTCCAGGTCATGTTGCAGGTCATATGTGCACCCCCGAGCTGTTGTATTTCTGTTTCTATGGTGAGGTATTGCGGGCTGGTGTTCGGCTCAAGGTGCCACTTTGTCCCGGCCGTGTGGTGGCCGGTCAGCCGCATTATGCGCTGGTAGGACTGGCTCCAGCGCCTCGTCAACGAACTGTGGTAACAGTTTGCGCTTCGGGTAACTTTTGGTTGGGCGCTCAAGGCCGTACTCCTCGGCTGCCAGGACATCTGTACATCTGTCATTGAGAAAATCTTGGTCAGCTTGAAGCTACTTCTGCTTCTTTTTCAGGCTCCTTGCAGTGGCAATTAGCCGGCGGTTAAAGCGCTCCTGTTCAACAGAATCCTCACGCACGATAAATTCTACGTTGCCGAGGCTCTCCTCGTCCTCGGAGAGCGGAAGATAGTTACTGTCCTCCGAGTCTTCATTCATGGCTTGTTCATCAGGGCTGGCTTGCCCATCTTCCCGTTCGTCCTGTTTGGAGGTTGGCTCGACGGGGTCTTCATTGTCTTCGGCGTCGTCTAGAGTATTGTTTTCTCCTATGATGGTATTGCTGTTTTTGCCATGACGTGGCTTCGAGCGGTGCCGCTGATGCCGGTGCTTTGGCTGTATCTCAGGAGGCTTATCCTCGACTGGATTTTCATTGTCGACGTTGTTCTCTTTGGGTGTATCCACCATGTATACATCATACGAGGAGGTGGCTGTCCAGCGCCCTGTAGTCGGTGGTTTTTATGCCTGCTCCTCTCCGGCATCGTCGTCCATACCGTCGATGTCTTCGGAGTCGTAGTCGAGCATGTCAGTTAAGTCCTCGATAGTGGTTTTGTAGTGGGTAGTGGGTGTGAAGCGAAATTCTCCATCATCAGCTTCCAACTCAAGCCGGATATAGTTCGGCTGAGAGCCCCCGGATAAGGAGAGGGATTTTAATGAGTGGAGCCCATCGCCAAAAGGTGAGTGCCGGAATATGTCCACGAAGCTAAACTCAAAGATCGGCGCCCGATCAGATTCCATGGGTGCAGATGCACGCAGTTCGGAACCCATGGCCAGAGATGAATCCGAGGTTCCAATAACACATGACCCACTTGAGGTTGGATCTGTGTGCGGCTCTATCACCGCTGAGTCTGCGGTTTCCGCGGCGGGGTTAAGCTTCCCGTCCTCGGACGACGCAATTTGCTCCGGATCGAGGGCCAGAGCGGTTGAAGGTTCTATCCCCTGAGCACGGTCCGATGACAGATTTAGGTCATGTTCATCATGGTGATAGGGAGCGACAGTCATGGGCTCGAATCCGTCAAAGATCAAGTCTCCGCGGACATCGGTCACGTAATTCAAGCTTCCAAATCTGACTTGTTGGCCAGGGGCGTCGCTGTCGATCTGCTCCAGATGGCCTAGCGAGTTGGCCCGCAGTGCGAAGCCGACGAATACGAAGATCTGTCCGGGAAGGAAATTCTCCCCCTGGACTGCGTTGTTGCAGCTGATTGGTGGAGCCATCAAACTTTTTTGTGACTATGCAGCGGAACTCTCAGTGAAAGCACCAATATCGGTGTCAAAACCGGCGGATCTCGAGTAGGGGTCCCGCACTGTGCGTCTAAGGTTGATGGTAACAGTAGACGGGTGACACGATGTTTACCCAGGTTCGGGCCCTCTCTATGGAGGTAATACCCTACTTCATGCTTTAATGATCTTGATGAATATGAGTATTACAAGAGTTGATCTACCATGAGATCGTAATGGCTAAACCCTAGAAGTCAAGCCTATGGGATTATGATTGTCCTCTATGGACTAAACCCTTCGGTTTATATAGACACCGGAGGGGACTAGGGTTGTACAAAGTCGGTTACAGAGAAAGGAATCTACATATCCGAATCGCCAAGCTTGCCTTCCATGCCAAGTAGAGTCCCATCCGGACATGGGAAGAAGTCTTCTATCTTGTATCTTTACGGCCCAACAGTCCGGTCCATGTATATAGTCCGGCTGTCCGAGGACCCCTTAATCCAGGACTCCCTCAACAGGGCCAATACAAGATTTGGGGCAGCAAGGAGCATGAGAAGGACTCACTGGTTCGCCCCGCCGAGGCCATCATCGACCCCTACAACAAAGACATGAAGGATTCCTGCAACAAGGACAAGCATTCCTGACACTCGGCCTGGATGGAGAAACTCGAGAAAGCTCACGTCGTGTATGTGGCCAAAGAGGCGTACACGAGCTACGACATGTACAGGCAGATCGTTGACATGAGGAAGTACCTCCTTCCCCAAAACGGCTAGGTATCTAGCCGGAAGCAGAGCAATGGCAAGCATCATCGCAACAATAAGTAGATGATGTGTGGAAATGTTATGTGTGTAGTCACTTGTGTAATTGTATGCTTAATTTGGTTTTTCAATGCTGCCTTTTTAAGTATATATGTTGATGCTATGTAGACAGATAAAATCACATCGCACACGGACTAAACAATGGAACCCGTCGGTGATGATTCCATCCATCACTAACAATTGTATACCAGCAATTGTTTGCTCACAACACACATGGTTTGTTAACTGGAATCGTCTGCATTGTTATCGGTCTTCCCACACATTTCCGACTACAGACCTATTTGCCACGTATCACAAACATCTTGCTACGTTGAACCATTTCTGTTCTCTTGGCTCAACGCAAACAGTTCATCCGAGGGAACTGTATGTCGTATATTGCACACACCTTCATATGGCTGTCCGTTTGTGTTGTTCCACCTCATCACAAATAGTTTATCCGAGTGAACTGTATGTCGTATATCGCACACGCCTTCATCTGGCTGCCCGTTTTGTTTGTTCTGCCTCACTGCAAATAGTTCATTAAACTGAACCGTATGCCCCTCATCGCACACGCAACTAAAATCTGAACCATGTTTGATGTATCCTTCATCGCAAACGTTTTGCATCTTTTTTGACGGTTATTTTACATCACCATTTGCGATTAATGCATCGCACACAGGTTTGATAAAGGGTCTCTGATTGTAGTGTCGTGTTAGCAGCATCCTGCAGTAGTGTACGACTACGTCGACGTGGCTTTAGCAATAGAACGGACTTCGATAACACCTCCCTTAAAGAGCTCAACCAATCAAATGCTTGGAGCGTATAAAGGACCGGAAAGGCATCAGCCTCCGCAAGTCCCCACCGCCAATGATGACTAGATGGTCAGCAGCTCAGAAGCGCAGACGTGCGGCAGGAAGCGGTGCGGGTTCCTAAAAATTTGAGAAAAAATCCACCTGTTCTTTCCTTCATTTTTTTACTTTTTATGTTGTATTCTTTCAGTTCCTCTTGTTGCAGCTGGGCATTTAAAGGCTTGACACTATGAAATAAAGAAGTCGTGCCCCTTAAAGGTCCTTATGTTTTTCTTTATAAGCATGGCCACGGCGCTACAGTGAAAATAAAAGGATGCAATTGTATTACAAGTCCGAAGTATTCGGTGTCTCGAATTTTGGCTTTATGTGCATCAATTTCGAACCTAGATTTTGGTCAATAGTTGGGTTGCCTGGCTCCTATGTGTACCCCTTATGTTCCTAGTAAATTCGGCTAAGGGTGTAATAGGAGAACCACTGTGATTGCACCGCTAGATCAATTGGCTGAGTGCCTCAATGGAGAAAGACGAAAACTGACTATCTAGGTAGGTGCAAACTGGTTGGCCATCCGTAGACCACGTTAAGCGATGTGACGATAGAGATCACCTGTGTCAAACAAGGGATTTAATTTTTAGCCGAAGTGCGTCGTGGCTTAACCTTTGCCTGCCAGGCCAGCCACTTCCAGAACCGGGGGCTGGTTATCAGCCCCCACAGTCAAACTCCTAGGACTACTTGAAAGCCCTCAATCTACTATAGTCTAATTGCCTTGTTTCTATAAGCAGAAGACCACCTTCGGGTACCGAGACATCGGCTAAGGGTCACATTTACATCTTGGAACACCCTTTGTATAATCTACACTGGGCTGAAGCTGACGACTGGGCACTTTCAGTTTAAAACAATCATCCAGGAGGTATGGATAATTAAAAGACACACATGGAATTTAAAGCCATAGTCATTCAAAGCAAAATATAATATTTTATACATTCAATCACGGCATTCCGAAGTACTACCTAATGATACAAAGTGTCTTTCGGACACGCGATCTCGGAAAGCCGAGCTCCTTCCTCCACCTCTTCATAGAACTGCTCCGCGGTGCGAGATTTTTCTGCAGGAGGAGCTATGGCCACATTCATTATGTCGACCTTGCACCAGTGCGTTTTCACGCAGGTGTACAACCTCCATGCTCCATCAAAGCACGCAGACCTCCTCCAGATATAGGCACATAGGACTACCCCCTGTTGGCGCATCACGGGGCTGAAGAGGCTTCCTGGAAGGACGTCGGCAGGCCACAACACGACGTAGAGGTCTTGAAGTGCCGGCCTCCCCATGCGGAGTAGCTCAGCCATTTGCTTCATTCGATTGCTTAGCAGCTGCGCCACCGGAGACCCTGGGAACTATCCCCAGAAGGCCTTCTCCACTTCATGACCCGCCAACTGGTCAAAGTTTGCAATGGTGTATGCCACACTCTATGGGAGATCTGCAAAGACTTCTGCGGAATGCCATAGCTGGGTGAGTTCAACGCACCCTTTGCTGCCAAATACACACTGCAATAGGTATTGCTTACCCGAGGTAATCTACTCCAATTGTTGGAGCACCTCACGGTCCGCCCGAGCCGCGGTATTGAGGTCAAAATGGGCAAGCTAGAGCTTCTCAAGCTCCTCCTACATTCGCTGCCCTCCACCTGAAGCTTGTCATGTGCCTCGAACACGCCCTTCAGGGTCTCCTCGACCTCAAGGACCCGCACCCGGTCCTTGGCCCCGGCCACCTTCTCAGTGTCTCGGGCCTCCTTCGCCTTCGTGGTACAACTTCAAGCTGCTTTGACTCTTGCTGAAGTTTTTCAAGCCGACCTTGAGCATCTCAAGCTCAGCTAACACTGCTGTCATTAAACAACTCGCCTTATTTTTTGATCCAGTAAAATATATTCTTCCCTGTAAAACATCATGCAATATTAACTTGCTTACCTTGAGACTGCTCGAGCTTCCGATTCATCTCCACTATCTCCTTCGAGATGGAGCTCGAAACCGAGGTCGAAACCTGTCAACAGAAATCCTTATTACAACGCCCACAGTCAAAATACTTATCCAGGACGACTGCCTTAAGCAACAACCTGGGGGCTACATGACAAGCTCCTATTAAATCATACCACCCCAATGTGGTATCTTGAAACCACCTTTGGGCTCAAGGCCTACTCACTCACTAAGCCATTTAGAAGGCTGTAATGGCATGTCTTCAGACAAGTACATGAATGTTTAATAGCATCAAAATAAAAGGATAGAACCATAACTCGAAGCTCGTCACAAGGCTCTTGAAAGCCTCATGCAGGTCATCCCCTACGGACCGGACAACATGTAGCGCCTCTCCTATTAAGGAATGGTGCTCTTCCTTAATGGAGGAACCCTATTGGGTCTAGGGTCTCTTCCATCTCCTCGGTCCGCCCTGCGCCAACCTGTTCTACGGCAGTTGATGGGGGTGGATGGATGACCTCCGACCTAGGCACCAACGTCCCGCGAGTAGGCTCTACCTGTGGTGGCGGAGCTAAAGCAGATATCGGCTAGGCCAGCAACTGGCCCAGCCCCTCCTCGATGACCTCGGGGAGTTCCTTCCCTGGGTTTTGCTGGGCTGAGGTGTTGACCTCGGCCATGATGGACACCGCTTCAGCCCCCGCCATGTTGACGTCAGGGGCCAGGGTGGATGTCACCTCCCCTAGCCCGTCATGCACCGTGGGAGGAGCAGCAGGCTCTAGAGTCCCACTAGTGGATGGCAACCCTCTTGAAGAGCCACTGGGGTTCGCCTTTGGCGGACTGCGTAAACATAGGACACACTATGAGTCTCCCTTGTTAAGAAAGAACTTGTCAAATAGAAAGACATGATATAAAGACTACGGCTTACCCTCGAGGCGTCGGTTTCTTCCTCCCCATCACAAGAGGTCTTCCTCCGAATCGTCGGAGAGCTTGATTCTCTCCGGAAACTTACCGGCGGCCCTGGCCGAGGTCCTCCTTGGCCTCTTTGAGCCCTTGGGCTGCATGCCAGTTCCGGTGTCCTTTGATGCTGACCTCTTCATTTTTGGGGGAGGGAGCTCCTCCACATCATCCACCTATGCATCGTCGTCATGAGCGGTGGAGGTGTGGGTCTCCTCGGACCGGGTGACCGAAGTCTCCTGTGTCCGAGCACTTAGCTTTCCCTTCTAGGACTTCGTCCCTTTAGGGGGCACCATGTGTGGCTCCGGTGTCAGCAGCGCCGCCAGCAGGGTTTTTTGCTGCTCTTCTGGTAGTGGAGTGGGGCATTGCATGCCTGCTACCCAGGCCAGGCACTTTTGCAAAAGTGTTAAGCTCCTGGATCAAAGATCAACCTTCCCCGTGGTGGACCACCATTTGACCACCATTAGGCTTTTGTGCAACGGTTGGGCATAACATTGATGATGTCTCCAAGATCAACCTTCCCCATGGTGGACCACCATTTGACCTTGTTAACCAAGGTTTCCACCTCCTTCTGGTTCCCATAGCCGACGCCCTTCTCCTTCCATGACTTGACCTTCTTGGAGGCCCGGCCGAGAATGCTGGGACTTTGGCCTGGCCAGGAGCAAGCGGTTTGCTGATATAAAACCACTCCCGCTACCACTCCTTCATTGCTTCGATGAAGGTGCCCTTGAACCATTAGGCCCCTTTGTTCTTGCTAATGGTCCCTCCACACTCCATGAGGTCAGAGCCACTAGACTTCGTCTTGATCCGGGAAGTCTTCAGCCACAGGCCAAAGTGTGGCTCGGAGCGGAGGAAGGCCTCGCAGACCGTGATGAAGGCAATGAGATGGAGGATGGATTTCAGGGCCATATGGTGAAAGTCAAGCCCGTAGTAGTACATGACCCTGCACATAAAGGGGTGCAGTGGGAACCCCAACCCTTGGATGAGGTGGGGGACGAAAACCACCCGCTCCACGGCATTGGGAGCGGGCACTTGCTGGCCAGTAGAGGAGCACGAGCGTTGATGTCAGTGGACAAGTACCCCGCATTGTGCAGCTTCTGGATGGTCTCATCAGTCGCGATGTAACCACCCTAGTGCCCTTGGAGGATCTTCGCCATGGCTGGTGAAGGAGGATGGACTCGCTAAAGGAAAAGGATGCGAGATCTGATCTGGGCGGTGGAGCTAGACGAAGCAGAAGATGGGGAGAATAGGAGCGTGCTTAGTTGTGTTGTTCACCCTTTTGCTCTTATAGGCCTATGAAAGGCCAAGGGTCCCCCTCGCTGTGCCGATTAACTCGCCACTCCCATTAAAGATGTCATTGAACATATGGGGGCAAACAAATTCTTAATGATATCACTAATAAAACGGGCACGATCTCTGCCTCGAAGGGACGTGCCGTTAAAACGTTTGCCTTGGGCCGCGATTTGAGGGACAATAACTGCTCGACCTGTCATGGGGGGAGTCATTTAGATAAAGTTGTCAAACAGAGTGGAACCATTCAAACCGAGATGCTTAGTCTTAAAGGCTAAGATACCCGATCTCTTCGGGTGAAGGGAACAGGTTCGATCGAGCTTTGTCTAGCACCACTCCTTTAAAGGGATGGTTTGAAAATCACATAGACGAACTCGTCTGTCAAGCCAAGGACTCGAGATCCAAAATCGTTGTCATCAGGAGGATCGTACTTGCTGTAGAAGACCAGTTCGGGGGCTACTGGAGGTGTCCTGGATAAGGGGGTACTAACCCAGTCGGCCAACTCTCCGCGGGTTGGGCTGGCCAGCCCTCATTCATTGTCAAGATGGACTCTGGAGGTCGCATGCAGGAGACGTGTGATACGTCTCCAACGTATCTATAATTTTTGTTTGTTCCATGCTGTTATATTATCATTCTTGGATGTTTTATGATTATTTTATAACAACTTTATATCATTTTTCAGACTAACCTATTGACATAGTGCCCGGTGTAGTTGCTGTTTTTTTGCTTGTTTTTTACTTCGCAGAAAATCAGTACCAAATGGAGTCTAAACGCAGTGAAACTTTTTGAAGAATTTTTCTGGGCCAGAAGACACCTGATGGGCCAAAGAAGTACTAGAGGGGGGACTCCGAGGGGAGCACAACCCACCAAGGTGCGCCCAGATGGGTTGTGCCCACCTCAGTGGCCTCACGCACCACCTCTTCGCCCTATAAATCCCCAAATATTCCAGAAACCCTAATGGAGTCGATGAAACGCAATCCCAGCCGCCGCAAGTTCCGGAACCACGAGATCTAGTCTAGATACCATCACGGAGGGGTTCATCATCCTCATTGGTGCCTCTCCGATGATGCGTGAGTAGTTCATCATAGACCTATGGGTCCATAGTCAGTAGCTAGATGGCTTCCTCTCTCTCTCTTTTGATTCTCAATACAATGGTCTCTTGGAGATCTATCTGATGTAACTCTTTTTGCGGTGTGTTTGTTGGGATCCGACGAACATTGAGTTTATAATCAAATCTTTATACATGAATATTATTTGAGTCTTCTTTTGATCTCTTATATGAATGATTATTTATAGCCTCATATTTGTTCTTTGAATCTTTGCTTTCGTCAGGCTAACTAGATCGATTTTCTTGCCATGGGAAGAGGTACTTTGTGATGGGTTCGATCGTGTGGTATTCTTTCCCAGTGACAGAAGGGGCAGCAAGACACGCATGTATCGTTGTTATTAAGGATAACAAGATGGGGGCTATTCCTACATGAATAGATCTCATCTACATCATGTCATCCTTCTTATTGCATTACTCAATTTCTCCCTGAACTTAATACACTAGATGCATGCCGGATAATGGACGATGTGTGGAGTAATAGTAGTAGATGCAGGCAGGAGTCGGTCTACAAATCTTGGACGTGATGCCTATATATTAATCATTCCTTGGATATCATCATAATTATTTGTTCTTCTATCTATTGCCCAACAATAATTTGTTTACCCACCATGTGCTATTTCTCGAGAGAAGCCACTAGTGAAATCTACGACCCCCGGGTCTATTCTTTATCATATTTGCTTTCCGATCTATTATTTGCCACTTTTATTTTCAGATCTATTATTCCAAATACCCAAAATACCTTGCGGCACTTTTTTGTTACTTATTTTATTTCGTGTTATATCGAGATTCATTTATCCAATCTACACAATTTTTATCGCATCAACTTGACAATCTGTGGTGCCATTACCCGAAAAGGGATTGACAAGCCCTTATAAGCGTCGGGTTGCAAGTATTTGTTCTTTGTGTGCATGTACCATTTACATAGTGTTGCTTGGTTCTCCTACTGGATTGATACCTTGGTTTCATAACTGAGGAAAATACCTATCGTAGTTGTGCTACATCATCCCTTCCTCTTTGGGGAAATACCAACATAGTTCAAGCGACATCAGAAATAATTTCTTGCGCCGTTGCTAGGGAGACATCATCAACATCTATCAGGTTCCTAATCGCAAATCTCATGTCCTTGCAATTTATATTATTTTCCATTTTCCTCTTGTTTTCATCTCCCCCACTTCACAAAAAAATGTCGTTTCATTTGCCCTTTTTCTTGTTCGCCATTTTCTCGCCAGATCTATTTTTGTGCAATCTTGTTTGCATACTCATGATGACTCAAGACAACACCAACTTGTGTGATTTTTCCAATACCAATAACAATGATTTTATTAGCACTCTGATTGCTCCTCCCGCCACTTGTGCGGAATCTTGTGATATTAATGCCTCTTTGTTGAATCTTGTTATGAAAGATCAGTTTTCCGGTACTCCCAATGAGGATGTGACGTCCCATCTTAACACATTCATTGAATTATGCGATATGCAAAAGAAAAAATATGTGGACAATGATATTGTGAAGTTGAAATTATTTTTGTTTTCTTTGCGAGATCGTGCAAAATTTTGGTTTTCTTCTTTGCCTCACAATAGTTTCGATTCTTGGGATAAGTGCAAAGATGCTTTTATTACTAAGTATTTTCCGCCCGTGAAAATTATTTCCCTTAGGACTCAAATCATGAATTTTAATCAACTTGAGAATGAACATGTTGCACAATCTTGGGAAAGAATGAAGTTGATGTTAAGAAATTGCCCTACTCATGGTTTAAATCTTTGGATGATCATACGAATTTTTTATGCGGGATTGAACATTGTTTCTAAAAATCTTTTAGATTCCGCCGTGGGTGGTACTATTATGGAAATTAGTTTGGGTGAAGCTACTAACTTTCTTGATAATATTATGGCAAATTATTCACAATGGCATACCGAAAGAGCACCTACTAGTAAAAAGGTTAATTTGGTTGAAGAAATTAGTACGTTGTGTGAAAAAGTTGATGCTCTTTTGAAACTGGTCGCTAATAAAATTGCTTATATTGATCTTAATGATGTGCCTTTTTCTACTTTAATTGAGCAAAATAGTGATCCCGTAGATGTGAATTTTGTCTCGCGAAACAATTTTAATAATAATGCTTATAGAGGTAATTTTAATCCTAGGCCTTCCCCTGGAAATTCTCTAATAATTATGGTAATTCCTATGGTAATTATTCTTGCAATCATAATGGAAACACCTCTGATCTTCAGAATAATATTAAAGAATTTATCAGTGCTCAGAAAGTTTTCGATACGGCGACAGAAGAAAAGTTGAATAATATATATGATATGTCTAGAAGCATTGATAGAATTTCTCATGATGTAGAAAATCTCAAGATGAAAATTTTTGTACCCAAGGTTGATGAATGAATTAGAGCCTTATATGTTTCTATGGATGAAAGTAAGAAAAGAACCGCTATGCTTAGAGCTAAAAGAGAATTTTTAGAAAGAGTGTTTTCTAGTGATTGTTTTTATAAAAGTGATGAAGATCTTAAAATGATTGGTGTTTCTTCTATTGACTCTTTGTTTAGTAAGATTAAAATTGATGATAAAGGGACTAAAGAAGAGTTAGCTTTAGCTAGAAGGCGTCCCAATAATTCGGGGGTGAAAATCTTGTTGATTTTTTTTTGATAAAAGTCGGCTTGGAGAGGTCAAAACTTTAACTAGTGATGTGTCCACTCTTTTGGATTATAAAGACTTTAATTATGATAATTGCTCTTTGATTGATTGTATTTCTTTGTTGCAATCCATGATAAATTCTCCCCATGCTTATGAACAAAATAAAGCTTTTACTAAACATATTGTTGATGCCATGATGAAAGCTTGGAAGAAAAACTAGAACTAGATATTTCAATTCCTAAAAAATTGCATGATGAATGGGAACTTACTATCAAAGTCAAGATTAAAAATTATGAGTGTTTTGCTTTATTTGATTTGGGTGCTAGTGTTTCCACAACTCCTAATCTTTATGTGATGTTCTTGGTCTTATCGATATTGAAGGATGTTCTCTTGATTTGCACTTGGCGGATTCTACTATTAAAAAGCCTTTGGGAAGAATTAATGATGTTCTTTTTCTTGCAAATAGGAATTATCCGCCCATAGATTTTATTGTTCTTAATATTGATTGCAATCCGTCTTGTCCTATTATACTTGGTAGACCGTTTTTACGCATTATTGGTGCCATGATTGATATGAAATAAGGCAATATTAAATTTCAATTTCCACTTAGAAAGGGTATGGAACACTTCCCTAGAACAATAATTAAGCCACCACGTGAATCAATCATGAGGGCATCCTATGGATCAAAAACTAAAGATGACAATACTTGAATCTATGCATTATGCCTAGCTAGGGGCATAAAATGATAACGCTTGTCGGGAGGCAATCCAATGAATAAATTTTATTTTTACCTTTTTTTTTCTGTTCATGAGTGTTTGCACAATTATGCTACTGTTATGATTGTGTTTTTATGTTTTAGTTAGTGTTTGTGCCAAGTAAATCCTTTGGGATCATGTTGGGTGATAGTTGATTTAATCTTGTTAAAAACAGAAACTTTGTGCACCAGTAACAGTATTTTGCAAAATCACAAAATCGTGATAATATCCTGCTTTTTGTACACAATATTGATATATAAATTTCCTATGCTTTCCTAATTTATCAGAATTTTTGGAGTTACAGAAGTACTCAAAGTTTTCATATGACTACAGACTGTTCTACTTTTGACAGATTCTGTTTTCTTTGCGTTGTGTGCTTATTTTGATGAATCTATGGATTGTATTGGAGGGTATAAGCCATGGAAAAGTTAGAATATAGTAGATATAATGCAAAAATAAAATATGAATGGGTTTGCAATAGTACTTAGGGTACTAATTTGCTTTGTTATACTAACAGATCTCACGAAAGTTTTGTTGAGTTTTGTGTGATTGAAGTTTTCAAGTTCTGGGTGAGATCACGATGGATGAAGGAATAAGGAGTGAAAAGAGCCTAAGATTGGGGATGCCCATGGAACCCCAAGTTAATATTCAAGGAGAACCAAGCAACTAAGCTTGGGGATGCCCCGGAAGGCGTCCCCTCTTTCTTCTAACGACCATCGGTATTTTACTTGGAGCTATATTTTTATTCGTCATATATCATGAGTTTTGCTTGGAGTGTCTTGTATTATATGAGTATTTGCTTGTTTTTCCTTTTTAGTTTGTGTCAAGTATCCTTGATGAACACACCTATTTGAGAGAGCCAAAATTATGCTTTGATTTGTTAGAATCTCTCTTTATGCTTCTCTTAAATTTGTTTGAGCTATGGAATTGCTCTAGTGCTTCACATATATCTCTTTGAGCATGGTGTGCTTTAATATTTTTTTGAAGAAATTGCTCTCATGCTCCACTTAGATTAATTTGAGAGTTAGTAATTTTTTGAAGAAATTCCCTCATGCTTCACTTATATTATTTTGAGAGACAAAAAATTTTGTGCTTATGTTCTTCACTTAGATTTGTTTGAGCTTATCCAAAGCAACATATGAAATTAGTCCCAACATGATATATATTCAAGAGGGATATAATAAAAACTTTTATGAAGATCATTGGACAAAATAAACTTGATTCTTTGTAATAGTTTTGAGATATGATGATAGTGATATGTGAGTCATGTTGGTGAGTAATTATGCTTTAGTAAGAATATTGGTGTTAAGGTTTGTGATTCCCAATGCAAGCAAACAATTCGATAGATACGCAATGAAATTACATACTAGTTGTGGGGCATTATTTGGTGTTAGTTATGCTTGATGCTTGCTTATGTGAATTTTTGTTTCTTGGTTGGTTGCTTCTCAATCTTTTTGCTTGCATCCACTTGTACTAAGTAGGAATACTACTTGTGCATCCAAAATCTTTAAACCCAGTTTTGCCATATGAGTCCGCCATACCTACCTATATGTGGTATTCCCGTGTCGTTCTAAGAAAATTTGTATGTGCCATCTCTAATTTTCAGAATAGATTTCCATTTTGTGTGCTCGTACCACTCATGAAGTGGCAGGGGGTGGTCAATATTTTCCATGCTAGATGTGTTATTTTCAAGATGAGTGTTTATTCACTTGTCATTGCACGAGAGTACGACGGTAATAGAGATGCCCAGTCCCGAAATGAAAAAAAATTACTTTATGTTGTCAAATAATAAATTCCTTGGAAAGTGTTGGTATGGAAGGCACCCGTGGATATGGCTAGCCATGGATTGTGAAAGAATGGTGAAAAAGGAATAAACTTTATTTTTTGTTTGGGAACCGCTTATGACATATATATCATGGAAAGTGTTGGGAATTACTCAGTCATTTTCGTTGACGGGAAAAGTATGCCTCTCAATTTTTTATCTCTCAATTTAAGCTTTGATCTCTAGCACTTCTACAAATCCCTACTTCCCTCTGCGAAGGGCCTATCTATTTACTTTATGCAATTTTTATTTTTATTTGAGTCTCCATCTTCTCTTATAAAGCACCAACTAAGGGGCACTATGATCGTACTTGAGCATTGGATGTAGCTAATATGCGAGTGTGTTTCATGAACGGATCAATGATTGAGCATGATGGGCTAGGGATAACTTTCTTTACTGTTGATATTTTGAATGACATGGTTGCTTGTTGATATGCTTGAGTATTGAAATCTTCATGTCAAAACTAGACTATTCCCTTGAACCATATGAAAGTCCAAATGTCCATGCTACAAAATAAAAGAATATGTGATGAACATGTTAGGCAACATTCCACATCAAAAATTCTGTTTATATCATTTACCTACTCGAGGACGAGTAGGAATTAAGCTTGGGGATGCTGATACATCTCCAACGTATCTATAATTTTTGCTTGTTCCATGTTGTTATATTATCATTCTTGGATGTTTTACAATCATTTTATAGCAAGTTTATATCATGTTTGGGACTAACCTATTGACATAGTGCCCAGTGCCAGTTGTTGTCTTTTGCTTGCTTTTTACTTGCCAAATAATCAGTACTAAACGGAGTACAAATGCAGCGGAACTTTTTGGAGAATTTTTCTGGGCCAGAAGACACCTGATGGGCGAAAGAAATACCAGAGGGGGGCTTCGAGGGGAGCACAACAAACCAGGGCGAGCCTAGGAGCCCGGGCGTGACCAGGTGGGCTGTGCCCACCACGATGGCCTCCCGCACCGCCTCCTCTCCCTCTAAATCTCCAAATATTCCAGAAACCCTAGGGGAGTCGACGAAACATAATTCCAGCCACCCCAAGTTCCAGAACCATGAGATCCAATCTAAACATTGTAAGGGCATATTTCTCCCTATGTGGTTTTGGCGATTGATGATAATGCATTTGCGGACTAATCGTGTGTATTGATCATTCCAGATATCTATGTGAAGGTGGCGTTTCTCTACATTTCTTTTTGGTGGATTTGAGTCATAGGAAAGTCGTAAGAGGGGTCTGCTTCAGAAATGTTAGGGTGGAATCAACACGTTCACCTTTGTTCCTTTGAACCACCTTTCCTTTGCTTCTTTGGAGCCCCATCCATTTATCCGTGTCTTTACAAAATGAAGGCCTCCAAGTGCTATAGTTCTATGGCGTGCGGTAGTACTGCTCAAGTGACCAGTAGTACCGCAGTGGCCCACGGTAGTACTAATACGTCTCCAATGTATCTACTTTTCCAAACACTTTTGCCCTTGTTTTGGACTCTAACTTGCATGATTTGAATGAAACTAACCCGGACTGACGCTGTTTTCAGCAGAACTACCATGATGTTGTTTTATGTGTAGAAAAGAAAAGTTCTCGGAATGTCCTGAAAATCCACGGACGCACTTTTTGGAATTAATAAGAATTTCTGGGCGAAAGAAATACACCCGGGAGCCCAGGGCATGTCCATGAGACAGGGGCGCCCCCCTTTAGGGCGCGCACCCCTATCTTGTGGGCCCCCTGGACCTCCACCGACCTCAACTCCAACTCCATATATTCCGTCTCGGGGAGAAAAAAAATCAGAGAGAAAGTTTCATCGCGTTTTACGACACGGAGCCGCCGCCAAGCCCTAATATCTCTCGGGAGGGCTGATCTGGAGTCTGTTCGGGGCTCCGGAGAGGGGGATTCGTCGCTATCGTCATCATCAACCATCCTCCATCACCAATTTCATGATGCTCACTGCCGTGCGTGAGTAATTCGATTGTAGGCTTGCTGGACGGTGATGGGTTGGATGAGATTTACCATGTAATCAAGTTAGTTTTGTTAGGGTTTGATCCCTAGTATCCACTATGTTCTGAGATTGATGTTGCTATGACTTTGCTATGCTTAATGCTTGTCACTAGGGCCCGAGTGCCATGATTTCAGATCTGAACCTATTATGTTTTCGTGAATATATGTGTGTTCTTGATCCTATCTTGCAAGTCTATAGTCACCTATTATGTGTTATGATCCGACAACCCCGAAGTGACAATAATCGAGATACTTCTCGGTGATGACCGTAGTTTGAGGAGTTCATGTATTCACTATGTGTCAATGCTTTGGTCCGGTTCTCTATTAAAAGGAGGCCTTAATCCGCTAGGACCCCGCTGCCACGGGAGGGTAGGACAAAACATGTCATGCAAGTTATTTTCCCTAAGCACGTATGACTATTTACGGAATACATGCCTACATTACATTGATGAATTGGAGCTAGTTCTGTGTCACCCTATGTTATAGCTATTACATGAGGAATCACATCCGGCATAATTATCCATCATTGATCCATTGCCTACGAGCTTTTCTGTAACGCCCCGGATTCAATGCGCCAGGTGTCTGCCAGTTATTTGCCGTTGTTGTCATGTCATTTGCTTGCGTGTTGCATTTTGTCATGTCATCATGTGCATCTCATTTTGCATACGTGTTCGTCCCATGCATCCGAGCCTTTTCCCCGTTGTCCGTTTTGCGATCCGGCACTCCTATGTCCTCCGACATCCCCCTCTTCTTTCTTTTCGTGTGCGGGTGTTAAACTTTCTCGGGATGGCCTGAGGTTTGCCAAGCGGCCTTGGTATAGCGCCGGTAGACCGCCTGTCAAGTTTCGTGCCATTTGGAGGTCGTTTGATACTCCAACAATTAACCGCGTAACCCGAAACCTCCCTTTCTGTTTGCAGCCCAACGCCCTTCCAAAGTGGCCCAAAACCCATCCAAACCCCCTTCATGCTCTCGGTCGTTCGATCACGATCGTGTGGGCGAAAACCGTGCCTCATTTGGACTCTCCTAGCTCCCAGAATCTATATACATGTGCCCCTCCCTAATTTTTTCGCAGTCCAAACCCTAGCCTCTTCCTCCTCCTGCCGCCGGACGTGTCCACCCCGACCGGACACGTCCGCCCCTCTTCCCCCGGCCAACCGCGTGGTGCCACGTGGCCTCCCCGCCGCCTCCGCCGTCGGGCCCGCCCGGCCCGCAGCCGGCCAGCGC
>NC_041393.1:366545265-366557249 GCF_002162155.2 Triticum dicoccoides | reverse complement strand
CGCCGTCCGGCTCCGCCTCCGGCCGACAAGCCATGGCACCGCCGTCGCGGGCCTCGGCCCCTCCGCCCCTCCGCCGTCTGCCCCGCGTCCGGGCTCCCACGTCGCCGCCGCGGAGCTCCCCATCCGGCGCCCGAGTCCTCTACTGCCAGGAGCCGCCCCGGCCGCCCTGACCGGCGCCGCGACCCCGCTGCCCGGCCTGCTCCCTGCTGCCCGGAGCACGCGCCGGCGCCGCCGGCCTCCTCCGACCGCCGGAGCGCCCGGTCCAGCCGCTCCTTCGCCGGATCCGGCCTCCCCAGCCCCGATCCGTGCCGCCCGCGTCGTCCCGTCGTCGTCCCCGCCATCTCCGGTCGTCCTCGTCATCCGTGCCGCCAGATCCAGATTCGGATCTGAGAGGTTGACCCCGATTTCGCCGGTTCCTGATATTTTGCATAATCATGTCATGTTCATCGCATCATATCTGTGCATCCATAGCTCCATTTCGTGCGTATAACATGTCAAATTGTTCGTCTCAACGAGTACTTCATTTCATTCCATTGCATTATATTCATTTGAGCTCATCTTTGATGAGGACATGACTACCTTGGATATGACAAAAAATATTGCATATATGCATATTTATCAGGTGATTTCTAGTGCAAACTATTCAATAATCTATTTATGTTATCCAAAACAAAAATACTTCACACACTTTTGTGTTTTGTCTAATTGCAGGTGTATGGGACATTTGTACAATCCACATATGAAGATAAGGAAGAAAGAGATGTTTATTTGCTATTCAAAAAGTTCTCTCACGTCACTTTTGGCCCAAGAGAAGATAGAGTCCAAGTCTCTCACGTTCTGGATTCAGATTCGGACTGCACAGACATACCTAACTCAAAACACCCACAACTTTTTCATAAGGACTTCGAATTGGGTGATTCTTTTTTTGTTGGAAACTAGATTTCGTGAACTTTCCAACCCAATTGGAATCACCTTCAAATTCGTCCGGAGTGTTGAGTTATGGACGAATCAATCTGATGCTGCAGTAGAATCCGAGTCAAACTACAATTTCAAAGGTGTTACATCACCTCCACTTGGGCCTATTGGCCTTGTACGACCTAGGGTTAGTTTTAGGCTGCCTTGGGACGTCCTCCCACCTCCTTGGCCACCACCCCTTGCTCCTATATAAGTAGATCCATCTAGTAGCTTTTTCCTTGGGATTTGTTTAGTTAAAAGTTAGCCATTGCAACTTCGTGTACTTCGTTTGTGTCCAACGACCAAACCAAGACCGCTTACGGATCCCCACCTTTATCAATACTTCATACATACTCGCAATATTCAGATTGCTTTTATCATATTCTTACTTGTTCTTTGATTGCTTGCAGGAATAGACCATCGTGGTCAGGTTGATTATGCTCCGGCGTGGTCAATAACCTCTCGAAGTTGGTTTAGCGATTGATAAGGCGCAACATCGTGCACGTTTGTACTCAGATAGTCAAAGTCATCTTCACCAAATCGATAGTTATCATCTCATCGAAAGATCGGGACACCCCCGCCTCTATCAAGTGGTATCAGTTTTCAGGTTGCTCGGTGAGAATTTCCAGTTTTCCCTAGATTAGATTTATTTTCTTACCTATTGTCCAAGAAAAAAAGCCACAGAAAAAAGTTAGATCTATTCATCCTTTGTCCAAGCCGGTCTGAGCCATTGCATAATCTTTTCTGTATTTGCGTTGTTGAATTTGCGGTTGCATCGTCGTGTCTAGTTGCTGGTCTTAGTGTCTAGTCCTTTAGAGTTTCGAGTTCTGTTCACAAATTGTCACGCCGCCGCCGCATCATCATCATCACCGCTGCCATATACCACCATCGTCATCACTGCTGCCATCTACCACCATCGACATCACCGCAGCCATATACCACATATCCACCTCCATCACGCCAATCCGAGTCCACCTACAACATATATCTGCCACCAGTCTGAGTTCCACCAGATTCATCTCCGCCACCAGTTCGAGTTCCACCAGATTCATCTCCGCCACCAGTCCTAGTCCGAGTCTAGTATTTGTTGCTTTGTTTTCGACTTCCAGATCACGCCATACTCCGAGTCGTGATAGAGAAGGACTCCCGAACTTTCATGTTACCCGCAGTAGAAAAATAGCTCCAGTTTCAAAAAAAAAATTCTGGCTAGGCAGTTTCTAGACCATTTGTAGACTTTTTCGAAAAAAATTTGTTGCGGAGGAAAAAAAGAGAGAGAAGAAAAATAAAAAAAAGTGTGAGAAAAAAAGAGAGAAGAAAAAAAATCGGATCTATCTAGAATCAATCTCGTATCTGAATTCGGATTGGAATCTGTTTTGCGCACTGTTTAGTAAAAAAGGTGTATCTTCCTCATACAAAGTCCGTTTTGGCTCCGTGAGTACTCAAATTGAAGCTAGCGACGAGCCGCATATAAATAGTTGCAGAAGCAAGTTCAATATTTGACACCTCCAAATCGGCTTCTAAATAGGTCTTTTTCCCCTCCGAAGTTCGTGAACACAGCTTGTTCCAATTTTTCAGGCCAGTTTTAGAATTCTTTGACTCCTCATATCAACCCGGAATTGAATGATTCTTTTTGCATTGGAAAGCTTGAGTTACTAGCATTCTTAAAATTTATCAGAAAATTGGCTCAAACTTTTCAAGAGGAAAGTTGGAGAGAGTTGTTGTATATCCTGCTTGGCAGTTGTTTTTCATCATTATCTTCACTACCGTTGTGATCTTCACTTATATCTTGTTGTCCAGAGCTACTTAGTATCCTTGATTGATGCTAGTTGTGCTACGCCGTGGCCTCATTAGTGTTCTAGGCTCGCGTCTCTAGTCCGGTCTAGCCTAGGACCAGCACAGTACCGTCATTGAGCGTTTATTCAACATTGCATCTCTGAATTGATTATTGCTAATCTTTTGCTACCATATATAGCCAATCCAGCTCCACATATTTCTACACCGTGTATACGTACGTTCCCCTGGCAATCGCTTTACACAATCTTCGAAGTTATTTGACATCGCTGGTTGCCTATCACCACCTGCCGCATGGTAAGAACTTGTAAGATATTGATATTTGCTTTACTGTGAGCACTTTACAACCACATCCTAGTAGTTCATAGGAACATTATTCTCGAATTTTGTTTCTTGTTTCTACTAATCATGACAGGTTCCGGAGATAGAAGTTCTTGGACGACGAACACATCTTCACCATCACGAGAGTTGGGACAACACACACAAGCACATGGTCAGGTTATCTCTTTACCGTCATTTGAGGGTAGATTTAATCCTGCTATTTATCTAGCCTGGGAGTTTGAAGTAGAACAACTTTTTAGTAACCATGACTTTTCTGAAATTGAGCGAGTACGAGCTGCCACTAGATCGTTTACTGGCTTTGCTTCTGTTTGGTGGAGTGTGCATTGTAAGAAAAACATTGATAACCAACCCACAACTTGGAAAATTTTGAAAGCTATAATGAGACAATAAATTTTTCCTCCTTACTATCATCGTGAATTGCTTCGCAAATTGGAACAATTAAAACAAGGCAGTAACACCGTTCATGCTTACTACCAAGAGTTCAAATCTTATATGCATCATTGTGACATAGAAGAATCTGAGGATGATACAATGAATAGATTTTTTGGTGGTTTGAACCATGATATCCGTGCAAGATTTCACTATATTCCTCGTTGCATTACTGGCATGTATGTTCGCGCTTGTACCTTTGAGAGACAGATACAGGAGGATGCATTGGGTGACTACAACAACTACTATTCCAGTTCAGGCTCACCACCACCGGTTGGTTCCTCCACTGTTGCACCTACTAGAGCAGCCCCACCTCAGATTGTGAGCGCGACATCATCTCAAGTGTATGGTGCATTGTCAACGCCCGTACCTACATCAGCTACGTCTTTGCGACAAGGTAACAGTAAAGGTATTGATGATATAACTTCACATGAGAATGATGCATCCCTAGTTAACTTGAATGCATTATGTGTTGAGTTACCTGGTGATTTGAGCACATCACCTATTTTAGAGAATCTTGATACTGTCATGACTGTGTCATGTGATCAAACAACTGAAATACAAACAATTTTGAGTGCACCCATTGAATTAACTGTTGATGCAAAAGAATCAATGTTTAATCATTTTGATATGACCTCTAATCTTGGTGATGATTCTGTGTCGAATGACTCATTGCATGTTTGCTTATCTAAGCATGTTGTAGCATGTAAATTTGATTCAAATAAGGTTTATTCACCAATGTTGGGATGGTTTAATGATGAACATTGTCAATCTTTTGAAATGAATAAGAGCTTCACTTATATGTGCAAACTGAGTTGCAATATTTTCATGCCTTCTAGTTCTTGTGCTAATTTGTTGGCTTTAGATTTTATGAACTATGCAAGTTACTCATCTATTCATGTGTCATATATGCAAAAATCAAGGGAAGTAAAAATGGATGATGTATACATATACAACATGTACACCTTGTCTCCTTTGTTAGCCACATTTCAGATTAAGCAACGCCGAGGACGACTTTATTTTCAAGATGGGGAGGATGATGAGGACATGACTACCTTGGGTATGACCAAAAATATTGCATATATGCATATTTGTTAGGTGATTTCTAGTGCAAACTATTCAATAATCTATTTATGTTATCCAGAACAAAAATACTTCACACACTTTTGTGTTTTGTCTAATTGCAGGTGTATGGGAAATTTGTACAATCCACATATGAAGATAAGGAAGAAAGAGATGTTTATTTGCTGTTCAAAAAGTTCTCTCACATCACTTTTGGCCCAAGAGAAGATAGAGTCCAAGTCTCTCATGTTCTGGATTCAGATTCGGACTCCACAGACATACCTGACTCAAAACGCCCACAACTTTTCATACGGACTCCGAATTGGGTGATTCTTTTTTTGTTGGAAACTAGATTTCGTGCACTTTCCAACCCAATTGGAATCACCTTCAAATTTGTCCGGAGTGTTGAGTTATGGACGAATCAATCTGATGCTGCAGTAGAATCCGAGTCAAACTACAAGTCCAAAGGTGTTACATCACCTCCACTTGGGCCCATTGGCCTTGTACGACCTAGGGTTAGTTTTAGGGTGCCTTGGGACGTCCTCCCACCTCCTTGGCCGCCACACCTTGCTCCTATATAAGTAGATCCATCTAGTAGCTTTTCCCTTGGGATTTGTTTAGTTAAAAGTTAGCAATTGCAACTTCGTGTACTTCGTTTGTGTCCAACGACCAAACCAAGACCGCTTACGGATCCCCACCTTTACCAATACTTCATATATACTCGCAATATTCAAATTGCTTTTATCATATTCTTGCTTGTTCTTTGATTGCTTGCAGGAATAGACCTTCATGGTCAGGTTGATTATGCTCCGACGTGGTCAATAACCTCTCGAAGTTGGTTTAGCGATTGCTAAGGCGCAACGTCGTGCACGTTTGTAGTCGGATCGTCAAAGTCATCATCACCAAATCGATAGTTATCATCTCATCGAAAGATCGGGACACCCCCACCTCTATCAATCTTGATGCCTGAATCATCATTGCAAGAGTGCTACATGATGTTGTCTGCTGTCTGTTAACAGAACATGCTCATTTATCATTTTTGCCATGATTGATGTGTGCATCCTATGAGATTGATGTCTACATGTGATTTGAACTATGCCATGTCTTCTTTACAGAGGTGCTTACCATGTAATTTTGGGATCAATGTGGTGACTAGCACAAGCATGCAAACTAGTCTTCGTGATGTTGCTGATTTTAGTCCCTGTTCTGCTGTTATTTTGATGCCATGTAAACATGTTGCTACAGAGAGATCCATGCATATTTTGAGATACTTAAGTAAGGATGTTTTGAACATATGGTTATTGTCTATCCATTCATGCTCCTATTTTCAATTATGGAGTAGTCTAGCATGTCATTTTCGTGCTCTACTTTTGCTACAAAATGTTTCCTGGCAGATTGTTTACATGTTATTCAATTTTGCCAAGGTTGTTGTAGTTGATCCTTGCATGCTATGAACTTGTTCTTGCCTTCGTTTGTTTCATAATAATGTCTTCTTGCTGATGCTATGCTTATCTTGTCATGCAATGACTTGTGCTGAGTGAATCAAGCTTGTTAAGTAGGGTACTTGCTGTTACTGTTTTACTAGGATGAATCTGTTATTTCGTGATGCTATGTAAACCTGCTGCTACAAATCATTCTATGCATAATCTGGAGATGTTCACTAAGGGTGTTTTGTTCTACATGTCATGCTCTATCCATCCATGCCTCTGGTTGCATTTATTGCCTGCTGTAGCTTGTTGTAATGTTGCTCCAAAGTTGCTAAATAATGTTGTTGTCAGCCTGATAACATTAAGTTCAGTTTTGCCATGTGATTTGCTGGTGATCCATGCACCCTATGAACTTGCTATTGCCATGCTTAGCTTAATAAACATGTCTTCTTACTGTTGGGTGCCCTGTCATGCCATGTATTACTCTGTGGTGAGTGTTACAAGCTCACCAACATGCCTACTTATTGTTGTTCCTGCCATGTTTGAATCTGTATTATAACTTGCTATGTTTACATGGGTGCCATCATATCTTCTGATCCTTTTTGGCTCATGGTCAGTAAGAGACTTTTGTTCTATGCATTTAGTAGTATCATGCCATGCCTTTGTTTGCCATGTTAATTTCCTGTAACATGTTGTTTGATAGCTCTAAACATTGCAACCTGATGTTATTTTCTGCAAAGTCTGAACTGTTATTATTTGCAATCTTGCCATGTGTGTTTGAGCATGTTCTATTAGTTTCTGGAGATAGCTCAGTGTTCATGTTTTGTTATGCTTTACCTGTACATCATGCCCATGCCTTTTGTTGTCTTGTTGAGGTCCTGTAGCATGTTGTTTTGATGCTTGCAATATACCTAGTTGCTGTTTTGGACAGATTGTTGCTATAACTTGTTTCATGTGTGTGTGTTGAACCGTTGCTCCGTTTTGAGTGTGCTCTATATGGAACTTGCTTGATTTTACATGTAGTTTCATATTATCATGTTGCATCCTTGTTTGGGTGTGTTTTCTTGATGTTTGAATGCATTTTGCATCGATGCCATGTTTAACTTGTTTTGCTCATATCATCTAGGCCGTAGCTCCGAATTAAATGAACTTTATATGTAACTTGACTAGAATCTCGTGTAGATCATATTGGTGCACTTTAACTTGCTATTTAACAACTTGAACATAAGGTTTATTCAGATCTGGACCAACTTCGAAATTTGCATATGAGGACTTACCGGAATTGTTATATGTTGTTCCCGGCCTAATTTAAACTTGCCTTGATGTGTTGTTCTTGTTTGCACCATCTCTTGCCATGAGTAGCCCCATCTAGCTTTGTCATGCATCATGCTTGGTTGTGCATCATGCCTTGTTCATGTGTGGTGTGTTTACTATGTTGTGTGCTTCTTTTCGATAGTTCCTGTTTCCGTTGCGATCGTGAGGATTCGTTCGTCTACGCTTGGTTCGTCTTCGTGGCTTCATCTTCTTCATGGACTCGTTCCTCTCCCTTGCGGGATTTCAGGCAAGATGACCTCTACCCTGGATCTCACTACTATCATTGCTATGCTAGTTGCTTCGTTCTATCGCTTTGCTGCGTTACCTATCTTTTGCTCATCGAGCCTCCCAAATTGCCATGAACCTCTAACCTTTGACACCCTTCCTAGCAAACCGTTGCTTGGCTATGTTACCGCTTTGCTCAGCCCCTCTTATAGCGTTGTTAGTTGCAGGTGAAGTTGAAGATTGCTCCATGGTGGACAGGATTATGTTGGGATATCACAATATCTCTTATTTAATTAATGCATCTATATACTTGGTAAAGAGTGGAAGACTCAGCCTTATGCCTGGTGTTTTGTTCCACTCTTGCCGCCCTAGTTTCCGTCATACCGGTGTTATGTTCCCGAATTTTGCGTTCCTTACGCGGTTGGGTGATTTATGGGACCCCCTTGACAGTTCGCTTTGAATAAAACTCCTCCAGCAAGGCCCAACATTGGTTTTACCATTTGCCTCACCACCACCTACTTTTCCCTTGAAAGTCGCCCTCTCGAGGGTCATCTTTATTTTAGCCCCCCCGGGCCAATGCTTGTGTAAGTGTTGGTCCAAACCGAGCGATGTCCGGCGCCCCCTGGGCAATCAGGGTCTATGCCAACCCGACGTCTGGCTCATCCGGTGTGCCCTGAGAACGAGATATGTGCAGCTCCTATCGGGATTTGTTGGCACAGCGGGAGGCTTTGCTGGTCTTGTTTTACCATTGTCGAAATGTCTTGTAAACCGGGATTCCGAGTCTGATCGGGTCTTCCTGGGAGAAGGTATATCCTTCGTTGATCGCGAGAGCTTATCATGGGCTAAGTTGGGACACCCCTGCAGGGTATAAACTTTCAAAAGCCGTGCCCGCGGTTATAGGCATATGGGAATTTGTTAATGTCCGGTTGTAGATAACTTGACACCAGATCCGAATTAAAACGCATCATCCGCGTGTGTAGCCGTGATGGTCTCTTCTCGGCGGTGTCCGGGAAGTGAACACGGTTTTTGGGTTATGTTTGACGTAAGTAGGAGTTTAGGATCACTTCTTGATCATTGCTAGCTTCACGACCGTTCCGCTTGCTCTCTTCTCGCTCTTATTTGCGTATGTTAGCCACCATATCATGCTTAGTCGCTGCTGCAACCTCACCACTTTACCCCTTCCTTTCCCATTAAGCTTTGCTAGTCTTCATACCCATGGTAATGGGATTGCTGAGTCCTCGTGAATCACAGATTACTACAACAACAGTTGCAGGTACAGGTTATGCGATGATCATGATGCGAGAGCGATGTTTGCTTGTTTTGGAGTGCTTCTTCTGCTTCTTCTTCGATCAGGAGATAGGTTCCAGGTCGGCAGCCTGGGCTAGTAGGGTGGATGTCGTTTGAGTTTCTGTTTGTGTTTCATCCTAGTCGGATGATGCTCTTGTGTATGATGATGTTGTATTCGTTTGACATTGTATGCCCTTTTGTATGTATCCCCATCTATTATGTAATGTTGATGTAATGATATCCACCTTGCAAAAGCATTTCAATATGCGGGTCTATCCTTGGAGGGACCTTCGAGTTCCTTTTGGATAGGGTCGCATATTGGGCGTGACAAGTTGGTATCAGAGCCTCGACCGACCCTAGGAGCCCCCTTGATTGATCATGTAGTCTGGCCGATGTTGAGTCTAGAATAAACTTTTCGAAGTCTAGTTATATCGGAGAGTAGGAATTCTTTTTACTCCTCAGCCCGTTCATCGCTCTAGTAAGGAATCTTTACGTAGGTGTTTTGAATTACTCTTCTTCCCCTTCAAATTTTTCTTTAGGTTCACGCAGTTGGTTTTTCGATCGTTTTTTCTCAGATCTTTTCATCCGGTGCATTTCTCGTCAAGTCGACTCGAGCCTCTTCATCTTTGCGAGTTCAATCCTCAGTTGTTTTCTTTTCCCACCCGCCCTCCCCGTTTTCTTCTCGAAGCTGGAGTCTGTAATTGAGTATCCATCCTACTCGCGTGAAGTCTTTGCTTTCTTTCCTCAATGATTTCAACCGGTGTTTTCCCTTCAAGATATTCGTCGATTTCCCCTTCCAAGTTGCCTTTGTTTTCCTGCCCTCCCACCCTTTTTCTTCCCGGAGTCTGACTCTCTCTCGACCATCTATCTCATTCGTGCGGAACCTCTTCAGTCTTTCGTAAATCATTTCAACCGGTGAATTCTCGTCTCGGTGGACATTCTTCATCTCTTTTCTTCTCTGGTGGACTCAAGTCAAGTTTTTCGAGTTGATTATATTCTTTCCCTTGGCTCAAGTGTTTTCCTTGCGCGTGTGCCTCTCGCTAGTTTATCCTTCCGGAGTGCTCAAGACATCTCAGGAGATTCGTTTGTGTTCCAATTAATTCGAGGTTGTCACCTCATTCAAATATTTCAATTGTTCCGGTGTTTCATCTATCTGTTCAACATCCATTTCCAACAGTGTTTTTCTCTTCAGTGGGCCCTAACCCACATGTCTTTTCCCAGGATCTTACCTGACTCTTCTATTTCCCCGGAGCTATTCTCAAATACTTTTTGAAGTGTGACGTAAGTATGATTTTCATCAGTCAGATCTTTTCCAAGATTGCTTTCAAATTCTTTTCATCTTTGGTTCAACCCTTCTTCTCTTTCATTCTTCCAGAGTATGTCCGAAGTTGTTTTTTTCCGTTTCTTTCACCGGAGGCCATCATTTCAGTTACCGTTGTCCAATTATTCCGGTGCTTCCTTCAAGTGTTCTTTAATCAGCTCATGATCTCTTTGTCCTTTTGTATCTAAATCACCTCAGGCATATTTGTTCATCTACTTCTTCCCGGTGATTCATTCTCCTTCATCAGTCATTTTCTAATTCTTATGGTGGTTCCTTCACACTCCTTTTCCTTTGTCATCATATCAATTCATTCGTTGTTTCCAATCCTGCCGGTGGTTCATGAAGACCTTTCACAAGTTTTGTGCCACATTCCCCTTAATTCTCTTTCAAGAAGAATAAGTAATATGCAAAATCCATTGCTTGTCATCAATTAAATTTGATGAAGGATAAGCATACAATAAATCTTATTCTTATTTCATCCAAGTGAGTAATCCCTTCCTTCGGAGTTTGTTCTTAATGAATAAATTCTAATTCCAAGTGTTTTTCATCTTTTCTTTCTCGGAGTTCAAAGTTTCCTCAGCCATTTCGTCAGAACCTTCATCTGAATCATCGCAAGGC
This sequence comes from Triticum dicoccoides, assembly GCF_002162155.2. Taxonomy (NCBI): domain Eukaryota; kingdom Viridiplantae; phylum Streptophyta; class Magnoliopsida; order Poales; family Poaceae; genus Triticum; species Triticum dicoccoides. The sequence goes on along the minus strand of NC_041393.1, from coordinate 366,546,479 downwards.
ATAATCTTATCCCTTTCATCCTTCAATTTTATCTCGTCATCTTTTTGTCACCGGAGTTCTTCATGGTGGTTCTTCATGATTTAATTCATTCGTCAAGAGTTCATCAAGATTTTGTTGGTGGAGTTCAAGTATCTTTCTTCTCGAGCCTCGAAGTGTAATTAATTCTCCGTTTTCTTCTCCGTTCTTTTTGTTCATCTCTTTCAATTCTTCCGGAGGCATTGCGTTGTTAATCTCATCAAGTGCCATCCCATCTTGTGGAGTTCATGTTCTTTTCCTTCCATGTTTCAGCCAGAGTGCTGCCTAAATCCTTTCAGTCTTATGCGTTTCTCATCTCATTCTAACCGGAGTGCTTTCAGAGTCTATCGTGTTTCCTTGACCATTCGATTCTCGTCATTCTTGGCGTTCCTCTCTTATTCTCGAGTGCTCTTGATTCTTTGCTTCTTCTCTTCAGTTCTTGTTTCACCTCATCCTTTTCCCTTCTGTCTCGGTCCTAAGATCTCGGGACGAGATCTCTTGTTAGTGGAGTGTTGTAACGCCTCGGATTCGATGCGCTAGGTGTCTGCCAGTTATTTGCGGTTGTTGTCATGTCATTTGCTTGCGTGTTTCATTTTTTCATGTCATCATGTGCATCTCATTTTGCATACGTGTTCGTCTCATGCATCCGAGCCTTTTCCCCGTTGTCCGTTTTGCGATCCGGCACTCCTATGTCCTCCGGCGTCCCCCTCTTATCTCTTTTCGTGTGCGGGTGTTAAACTTTCTCGGAATGGCCCGAGGTTTGCCAAGCGGCCTTGGTATAGCGCCGGTAGACCGCCTGTCAAGTTTCGTGCCATTTGGAGGTCGTTTGATACTCCAACGATTAACCGCGTAGCCCGAAACCTCCCTTTCTCTTTGCAGCCCAACGCCCTTCCAAAGTGGCCCAAAACTCATCCAAACCCCCTCCATGCTCTCGGTCGTTCGATCACGATCGTGTGGGCGAAAACCGTGCCTTATTTGGACTCTCCTAACTCCCGGAATCTATATATATGTGCCCCTCCCCGATTTTTCACAGTCCAAACCCTAGCCTCTTCCTCCTCCTACCGCCAGACGTGTCCACCCCGGCCGGACACGTCCGCCCCCTTCCCCCGGCCAACCGCGTGGTGCCATGTGGCCACCACGCCGCCTCCGCCGTCGGGCCCGCCCGGCCCGCAGCCGGCCCGCGCGGCCCGCGCGCCGCC
>NC_041393.1:366527673-366544663 GCF_002162155.2 Triticum dicoccoides | reverse complement strand
TCCTCCGACCGCCGGAGCGCCCGGTCCGGCCGCTCCTCCGCCGGATCCGGCCTCCCCGGCCCCGATCCGCGCCGCCCGCGTCGTCCTGTCGTCATCCCCGCCATCTCCGGTCATCCTCGTCATCCGTGCCGCCAGATCCAGATTCGGATCTCGGAGGTTGACCCGATTTCGCCCGTCCCAGATATTTGCGTAATCATGCCATGTTCATCGCATCATATCTCTGCATCCGTAGCTCCGTTTCGTGCGTATAATATGTCAAATTGTTCGTCTCAACGAGTACTTCATTTCATTCCATTGCATCATATTCATTTAAGGTCATCTTGATACCTGAATCATTGCTGCAAGAGTGCTACATGATGTTGTCTGCTGTCTGTTAACAGAACATGCTCATTTGTCATTTTTGCCATGATTGATGTGTGCATCCTATGAGGTTGATGTCTACATGTGATTTGAACTATGCCATGTCTTCTTTACAGAGGTGCTTACCATGTATTTTTGTGATCAATATGGTGACTAGCACAAGCATGCAAACTAGGCTTCGTGATGTTGCTGATTTTAGTCCCTGTTTTGCTGTTATTTTGATGCCATGTAAACATGTTGCTACAGAGAGATCCATGCATATTTGGAGATACTTCATTAAGGATGTTTTGAACATATGGTTATTGTATATCCATTAATGCTCCTGTTTGCAATTATGGAGTAGTCTAGCATGTCATTTCCGTGCTCTACGTTTGCTACAAAATGTTTCCTGGCAGATTGTTTACATGTTATTCAATTTTGCCAAGGTTGTTGTAGTTGATCCTTGCATGCTATGAACTTGTTCTTGCCTTCGTTTGTTTCATAATAATGTCTTCTTGCTGATGCTATGCTTATCTTGTCATGCAATGACTTGTGGAGAGTGAATCAAGCTTGGTAAGTAGGGTACTTGCTATTACTGTTTTACTAGGCTGAATCTGTTATTTCGTGATGCTATGTAAACCTGCTGCTACAAATCATTCTATGCATAATCTGGAGATGTTCACTAAGGGTGTTTTGTTCTACATGTCATGCTCTATCCATCCATGCCTCTTGTTGCATTTATTGCCTGCTGTAGCTTGTTGTAATCTTGCTCCAAAGTTGCTAAATAATGTTGTTGTCAGCCTGATAACATTAAGTTCAGTTTTGCCATGTGATTTGCTAGTGATCCATGCACCCTATGAACTTGCTATTGCCATGCTTAGCTTAATAAACATGTTTTCTTACTGTTGGGTGCCCTGTCATGCCATGTATTACTCTGTGGTGAGTGGTACAAGCTCACCAACATGCCTACTTATTGTTGTTCCTGCCATGTTTGAATCTGTATTATAACTTGCTATGTTTACATGGGTGCCATCATATCTTCTAATCCTTTTTGGCTCATGGTCAGTGAGAGACTTTTGTTCTATGCATTTAGTAGTATCATGCCATGCCTTTGTTTGCCATGTTAATTTCCTGTAACATGTTGTTTGATAGCTCTAAACATTGCAACCTGATGTTATTTTCTGCAAAGTCTGAACTGTTATTATTTGCAATCTTGCCATGTGTGTTTGAGCATGTTCTATTAGTTTCTGGAGATAGCTCAGTGTTCATGTTTTGTTATGCTTTACCTGTACATCATGCCCATGCCTTTTGTTGTCTTGTTGAGGTCCTGTAGCATGTTGTTTTGATGCTTGCAATATACCTAGTTGCTGTTTTGGACAGATTGTTGCTATAACTTGTTTCATGTGTGTGTGTTGAACCGTTGCTCCGTTTTGAGTGTGATCTATATGGAACTTGCTTGATTTTACATGTAGTTTCATATTATCATGTTGCATCCTTGTTTGGGTGTGTTTTCTTGATGTTTGAATGCATTTTGCATCGATGCCATGTTTAACTTGTTTTGCTCATATCATCTAGGCCGTAGCTCCGAATTAAATGAACTTTATATGTAACTTGACTAGAATCTCGTGTAGATCATATTGGTGCACTTTAACTTGCTATTTAACAACTTGAACATAAGGTTTATTCAGATCTGGACCAACTTCGAAATTTGCATATGAGGACTTACCGGAATTGTTATATGTTGTTCCCGGCCTAATTTAAACTTGCCTTGATGTGTTGTTCTTGTTTGCACCATCTCTTGCCATGAGTAGCCCCATCTAGCTTTGTCATGCATCATGCTTGGTTGTGCATCATGCCTTGTTCATGTGTGGTGTGTTTACTATGTTGTGTGCTTCTTTTCGATAGTTCCTGTTTCCGTTGCGATCGTGAGGATTCGTTCGTCTACGCTTGGTTCGTCTTCGTGGCTTCATCTTCTTCATGGACTCGTTCTTCTCCCTTGCGGGATTTCAGGCAAGATGACCGCTACCCTGGATCTCACTACTATCATTGCTATGCTAGTTGCTTCGTTCTATCGCTTTGCTGCGTTACCTATCTTTTGCTCATCGAGCCTCCCAAATTGCCATGAACCTCTAACCTTTGACACCCTTCCTAGCAAACCGTTGCTTGGCTATGTTACCGCTTTGCTCAGCCCCTCTTATAGCGTTGTTAGTTGCAGGTGAAGTTGAAGATTGCTCCATGGTGGACAGGATTATGTTGGGATATCACAATATCTCTTATTTAATTAATGCATCTATATACTTGGTAAAGAGTGGAAGACTCAGCCTTATGCCTGGTGTTTTGTTCCACTCTTGCCGCTCTAGTTTCCGTCATACCGGTGTTATGTTCCCGAATTTTGCGTTCCTTACGCGGTTGGGTGATTTATGGGACCCCCTTGACAGTTCGCTTTGAATAAAACTCCTCCAGCAAGGCCCAACATTGGTTTTACCATTTGCCTCACCACCACCTACTTTTCCCTTGAAAGTCGCCCTCTCGAGGGTCATCTTTATTTTAGCCCCCCCGGGCCAATGCTTGTATAAGTGTTGGTCCAAACCGAGCGATGTCCGGCGCCCCCTGGGCAATCAGGGTCTATGGCAACCCGATGTTTGGCTCATCCGGTGTGCCCTGAGAACGAGATATGTGCAGCTCCTATCGGGACTTGTTGGCACAGCGGGAGGCTTTGCTGGTCTTGTTTTACCATTGTCGAAATGTCTTGTAAACCGGGATTCCGAGTCTGATCGGGTCTTCCTGGGAGAAGGTATATCCTTCGTTGATCGCGAGAGCTTATCATGGGCTAAGTTGGGACACCCCTGCAGGGTATAAACTTTCAAAAGCCGTGCCCGCGGTTATAGGCATATGGGAATTTGTTAATGTCCGGTTGTAGATAACTTGACACCAGATCCGAATTAAAACGCATCATCCGCGTGTGTAGCCGTGATGGTCTCTTCTCGGCGGAGTCCGGGAAGTGAACACGGTTTTTGGGTTATGTTTGACGTAAGTAGGAGTTCAGGATCACTTTTTGATCATTGCTAGCTTCACGACCGTTCCGCTTGCTCTCTTTTCTCTCTTATTTGCGTATGTTAGCCACCATATCATGCTTAGTCGCTGCTGCAACCTCACCACTTTACCCCTTCCTTTCCCATTAAGCTTTGCTAGTCTTGATACCCATGGTAATGGGATTGCTGAGTCCTCGTGGCTCACAGATTACTACAACAACAGTTGCAGGTACAGGTTATGCGATGATCATGATGCGAGAGAGATGTTTGCTTGTTTTGGAGTGCTTCTTCTGCTTCTTCTTCGATCAGGAGATAGGTTCCAGGTCGGCAGCCTGGGCTAGCAGGGTGGATGTCGTTTGAGTTTCTGTTTGTGTTTCATCCATAGTCGGATGATGATCTTGTTTATGATGATGTTGTATTCGTGTGACATTGTATGCCCTTTTGTATGTATCCCCATCTATTATGTAATGTTGATGTAATGATATCCACCTTGCAAAAGCATTTCAATATGCGGGTCTATCCTTGGAGGGACCTTCGAGTTCCTTTTGGATAGGGTCGCATATTGGGCGTGACATTTTCATATATTGTTCTTCGCTTATTTACTTTTCTGTTGCTACTGTTACAACTGCTACAAAAACCCAAAAACATTTATCTTTACTTTTGCTACTGTTACCTTTATTATCATACCACCTTTGCTACTAAATACCTTGTTGCACATACTAAGTTATCCAGGTGTGGTTGAATTGAAAATTCAACTGCTAATACTCAAGAATATTCTTTGGCTCCCCTTGTGTCTAATCAATAAATTTGGGTTGTACTTCACCCTCGAAAGCTGTTGCGATCCCCTACACTTGTGGGTTATCAAGACTAATTTTTGGCGCCGTTGCCGGGGAGCATAGCTCTATTCTCTGAGTCACTTGGGATTTATGTCTGTTGATCACTATGAAGAACTTGAAAGACGCTAAAACCAAGATTTTGCCCTCAACTACGAGGGGAGGTAAGGAACTGCCATCTAGCTATGCACTAGAGTCTCCTTCCGTTATTAGTAAGCTTGCGACACCTAAACCTGCTACTGCTATGAATTCTGATATGTCGCATGTTATTGATGATGCCACTTCTGCTATGCATGATGAAACTACTTCTGTGCGTGACTTTGCCATTAGGTGAATTTCTTGATGAACAACTTGCTAGAGTTAGGGGGAATGAAAATATTGAAGATGCTATTATTGATTATAGTGATGATGAAGGTTCTCCCAATGATTATGTATTGCCTGTTGTTCCTAAGGGTTATGTTATGAATGAAGAAGCTGCTAGGGAAATCTTTGCTTGCAATGATAGATATGATCTTAAGAAACTATTAGCTAAATGGAAGCAACAGTCTCTTAATGCTAGAATGAAACCCGACCCTGCTTTTGCTACTTCATCTATCTGTGTTACTGATAAGGATTATGAATTCTCTGTTGATCCTGAAATTATTACTTTAGTTGAATCTGATCCTTTTTATGGACTTGAATCTGAAACTGTTGTGGCACATCTTACCAAGTTGAATGATATAGCTACCCTGTTTACTAATGATGAGAAGTCTCGCTATTTTTATATCCTTAAGATATTTACGTTCTCATTAAAGGTAATGCTAAGACTTGGTATAATTCTCTTGCTCCTGGTTGTGTGCGTAATCCCCAGGATGATTTATTACTTCTCTGCTAAATATTTCCCTGCTCATAAGAAACAAGCTGCCTTGCGGGAAATATATAATTTTGTGCAAATCAAAGAAGAGAGTCTCCCACAAGCTTGGGGGAGGCTTCTTCGGTTACTTAATGCTTTGCCTGATCATCCTCTTAAGAAAAATGAAATACTTGATATCTTTTATAATGGACTAACCGATGCTTCCAAGGACTACTTGGATAGTTGTGCTGGGTGTGTTTTCAGGGAAAGAATAGTCGGCGAAGCTGAAATATTATTGAATAATATGTTGACCAATGAAAATAATTGGACTCTTCCTGAGCCAATTCCTGAAGCAATTCCTAAACCAATTGAGCCTATTCCTAAACCCACTCCAAAAAAGAGAGGTGTTTTATTTCTCAGTCCTGAAGGTATGCAAGAGGCAAATAAATCAATGAAAGAAAAAGGTATTAAAGCTGAAGATGTTAAAAATTTACCACCTATTGAAGAAATACATGGTCTTAATATACCACCTGTTGAAGAACCACATTGTCTTGACAACCCAACACAGGTAGTAAAGGTAAATTCTCTTTATAGATATGATAAAGTTGAAATACCCTCTACTAAATTTCATAGCCCATGCTTAGATGAATTTGATGACTTTATGGCTAGACAGGAAAGTTTTAATGCTTATGGTAGAGAGTTAAAGAATAATGCTTTCGAGATAGGACGTGTAAGTGATAATCTGGCTAGAGTTAAAGATGAACTTCACCTTGTTAGCAAATATGCTTCTATGGTTGCTACTCAAGCTGAGCAAGTACTTAAAGCTCAAAATGATTTGCTTGAGGAATTAAATAATAAAAATGACTTTGTTGTTAGAGTGGCTACTAGAACTGGTAGAATGACTTTGCATGCTTCTAGTGAACCTACTGTAGACACACCTGAGAATCCCAATGATATTTCTATTTCTGATGCTGAAACTCAATCAGGTGATGAACATGAACCTAGTGATAATCTTAATGATAATGTTCATGTTGATGCTCAACCTAGCAAAAACAATGATGTAGAGATTGAACCTGCTGTTGATCTTGATAACCCACAATCAAAGAATCAACATTATGATAAGAGAGATTTTGTTGAGAAAGAGAACCATGGGTTCAGAAACCCATGCCCTTTCCTCCTAAACCATCCAAGTCAAAGGATGATGAGGATTTTGAGCGCTTTGTTGAAATGATTAGACCTATTTTCTTACGCATGCCCTTAACTGATATGCTGAAAGTAAATCCTTGTGCTAAGTATATGAAGGATATCATCACAAACAAAAGAAAGATACCGGAAGCTGGAATTTCCACCATGCTTGCTAATTACACTTTTAAGGGTGGAATACCAAAGAAACTTGGAGATCCGGGTGTACCAACTATACCATGCTCTATTAAAAGAAATTACGTTAGGACTGCTTTATGTGATCTTGGAGCCGGTGTTAGTGTTATGCCTCTCTCTTTATATCGTAGACTTGAATTGAATAAATTGACACCTACTGAAATATCTTTGCAAATGGATGATAAATCAACTACTATACCTGTCGGTATTTGTGAGGATGTGCCTGTTGTGGTTGCAAATGTCACTATCTTAACTGACTTTGTTATTCTTGATATTCCCAAGGACGATAGTATGTCTATTATCCTTGGTAGACCTTTTCTTTATACTGCAGGGGCGGTGATTGATTGCAACAAAGGCAATGTCACTTTTCATGTTAATGGTAATGAGCATACGGTACACTTTCCGAGGAAACAATCTCAAGTTCATAGCATCAATTCTATTGAAAAAGTTCCAACTGTTATTTTTGGAGGTTTTGAATTTCCTCTCCCTACTGTCAAGAAAAAGTATGATATTCTTATTGTTGGGGATTTTCATATCCCCGTTGAGGTAACTTAGTGTTATTCGAAATTTCTCCGGTTCCGTGTTATTCGGAATGAGTTTGTTAACAAGACTTGATCAACCTTGTTAGTGGATTCATTTTGATGATCATGAGATGGATGAAACTAGAAGGCACAACCTTCTGTACCCTCTTTTTACTTTCTGTTATTTAGATTAAATAAAGTAAAACTAGTATTATCCGTCTGTTTTCTGAATTACCCGCGCATTAAAAAATAGTCCGAAAATAAAAGTGCTCCAAATGCCCTGCAAATTTAGTATGATTTTTTTTGGAATATTTGAGGATTTTAGGCACTGAAATCACTGCAGGAGGGGCCAGCACCAGGCCACAAGAGTGGAGGGTGCCCCCCTATAGGGCGCGCCCCCTGTCTCGTGGGCCCCTGGTGGCTCCCCTCCACTTATGCCAGCACCCACACACTTCATCTTCCGCCCAAAAAAAAACCCATCCAGCTCAAGCATGAGTTCTAGCTCATTTTGCTGCGATTTTCGATCTCCTTGCTCAAAGCTCCATTCACAAAACTACTTTGGGAGATTGTTGCTTGGTATGTGACTCCTCTATTGGTCCAATTAGTTTTTTTTCTAGTGCTTTATTCATTGCAAATTTTTGCTGCATTGGTGACCATGTTTTGAGCTTGCATGTTAAATTTTCGAGGTCCCAAGCAATTCCAATGCATGATATAGGCTCTAGGCACTTGTAGGAGTAGTTGCTATCAATCTTTTTTAGTTTTGTTCACTTTTATTTTGAAGTTACTAAAATTTCAGAAATTTTCAGAAAATGTTGAGGAAACTTTCGAGGGGCTCTTCTAGCCAAAGCTTTCAGAAAAAACAAGCCAAAGAGAAGGAAAAAGATAAGTATAATCTTCCTCGCTTAGCGGAAGTACGGTCGTGTGAATGGCCATGCGAGGATTTCTTGAAAGAAGCTGGAATTCATGAAGATTTTTATGCTTTAATCGAGACTGCAGACCTCACCGGTTTCATCAACGACCGAATCGATCAGTATCTCTTACTCACTAATACTTTCGTGCAAAACTTTTATTATTATCCTAAGAAGTCACCGCCTGCAGTATCATTTCATTTATATGATGAATTCAGAGAAATGTCTTTACGTAATTTTTGCGCGATGTGTAGGATACATCATGAGGGAGAATTAGAGGAACCCCATCATAAAGATGTGGATGACTTTGTTAATACTATCGCTGTAGAGGAGCCAAAGAAGGGTTCCGAGGCAAAAGTCTCTAGAATACACTTTCCTGTTTTACGCTACTTTGCCATATTTGCTAGTAGATGCTTGATCGGTCGTGGAAATAGTGGAAACTTGAGCATTCCTTATATTATCATTCTTTAACATGCTTTGCTTGGAGAAAATACTTTTAGTATGGGTGCCGTCATTGCTAAACGGCTAGCCCTAAATCATACAAAAGGCCCCATATTTGGAGGTATCTATGCTGCACGTCTTGCTAAACATTTTCAGATACCCATTAGGCACCTTGAGAAGGGGGAGATAAAATTGCCTCCTCACATTTAGATTACAAGAGCATGGTATCACACAAGTTTATTGTTGACAACAAAGATAGGATGCTCTTGTATAAACTTAGATTCAATAAGAAACATTTTGAGATTTTTATTTTGCCCGCGCCTCTGTTGTTTGATTTGCTTGCAGATAATTTTCTTGTCACACCGGAAGCGGTGAACAATCATCGAGCCCAAGCTTTTACTCCAGAACCTGAACCTGAGCCGGAACCTGAGCTGGACCCTTATCGTGCATCATCTGTCAAGTGGGATCCGGAGATGACCAGCCAGTATTATCCTGATTACACCTCTCATTACACTGGAGAGAGTAGCGGCGGTCCTTGGTACTAGACCAACTTAGGCCAAAAGCCTAAGCTTGGGGGAGTACGTATTTCTCACCGACTTTACATTCATGTTCACTCACTAGTCGTCGGTGCTCATACTCTTTCATTGTATTATCCATGCTAGTTTAAATTTCTTTTTCTAGTTTTCTTCTTGTGTGCTTGATAAACCTTAAGAAAAACAAAAAAAATAGTTAGTTTAATTTCCATGCTTGTAGTAGAATTATAATGAAAACCCAAAAAGATTTCTAGTTCTTCTTCTTACTTGTTGGGAGCTTTCCCGTGTAAATAGTTTTATTTTCTTTTCTTTCCTTTGGGGGTCGAGAAGACCATATTGAAAATGCTTAGTGGCTCTCATATGCATGATTGTTTATTTAATTTAGAGACCATATTACTTGTCTTCTCTTTTGAGTTGAATGCTTGCAGATTCCATCTTAGTCCAATGCACGTGCACTCTTATTATTATACACATAGTTCGGTCGTGCAAGTGAAAGGCAATAATGACGATATATGATGGACTTATTGGGATGAGAGAAGCTGGTATGAACTCGACCTCTCTTGTTTTTGTAAATATGATGAGTTCATCGTTTCTGAGTCAGCTATTATGAAGTAAACATATTTGCAATGACATTTAGAGATTATAGTTGCTTGTGCCATGCTTGATTATCTATGAGTTATAATGGTTTACCTTGCGTGCCAACATGCTATTAGAATGATTATGATGTGGTATGATGGGATGGTATCCTCCTTAAATGAATTGAGTGACTCGACTTGGCACATGTTCATGTATGTAGTTGAAACAAATCAACATAGCCTTCATGATATTTATGTTCATGGTGGATTATATCCTACTCATGCTTGTATTCGGTGTGAATTAATTTTAATGCATGTTTATGACTGTTGTCGCTCTCTCAGTTGGTCGCTTCCCAGTCTTTTGCTAGCCTTCACCTGTACTAAGTGGGAATACTGCTTGTGCATCCAAACTCCTTAAACCCCAAAGTTATTCCATATGAGTCCACTATACCTTCCTATATGCGGTATTTACCTCCTGTTCCAAGTAAATTTGTATGTGCCAAACTCTAAACCTTCAAATGAAATTCTGTTTTGTATGCTCGAGCAACTCATGTTACAACTAGGGCTGCTTATATCTTCCATGATAGGTGGGTTATTCTCACGAGGAGTGGACTCCGCTCCTCATTCACGAGAAAGGGACGGTAACCGGGATGCCACTACTAGAAAAAGGCCTACTAATGGCGCACCGGTTTTGCCTACTAATGGCGCACTACCGGTGCGCCATTACTAGCACGCCACTAGTATTTTTTACTAATGGCGCACCATGTAGTGCGCCATTAGTATAGCCCATGGTGCGCCATTAGTATCTGGTATACTAATGGCACACCAAATAGAAGTGCACCATTAGTATCTGGTATACTAATGGCGCACCACCCATCCTCACACTACTCCAGCCCAAGCACGCTTAACTTCAGAGTTCTATCCAACCCCAGCAACAGCTCACTTCACAGGCACTTGTTGATATATCTAGCATATCAATCCTGTTATACCTTGTTGATGTCTAGGACTTTGTTCATGTTCATGACTATGATGAAATTTTGAAAAATATTTCAAACTTCCCGATCATATTACGTATCATTTTTTGAAAAAAAATTCAAAAAAAAAATTCAAAACCAATTTTTTTTTCTGTTACTAGTGGCGCACCACATCCACTGTGCGCCACTAGTAAGTTTGAAATTTTTTGAATATTTTTGCCGCTAGATCTTGAAAGCCCCGTAACTTTTTTCTGTTAGGTTTTCGGGGATTTTGAAAATGTTTAACGGGGTTCCCCCCGTTAAATTTGGATGTAACTTTTCGAGTAGATGATTTTTCATATAAAAAACTTTTTCATCCGAGTTCGTATGCAAAAGTTATGCCCATTTTACAAATTTCCAGAGAGATTTTGCAAATAAAGTCGAAATTCATATTTGTAAATTTTCCCAAAAACTAGAGCACATATCACATGGGAAACATATTATCTTTTATTTTTTGACATTTCCATCATTTTCTTTTATTTTTTTTAAAACTGAAAAGGCGATCCACAGGGGGGGTGCATTCGGTGTTGGGGCAAGTTAGTAATGGCGCACCGTGGGGTGGTGCGCCATTACTAGTTTAACTAGTAATGGCGCACCACACCCATGGTGCGCCATTACTAGTTTTGAAAAAAAATAAAAAAAATTGATATTTTTTTGATTTTTTTTGAAAAAAACTTAGTAATGGTGCACCAGTGGAAAGTGCGCCATTACTAGTTAAAACTAGTAATGGCGCACCGAGACATGGTGCGCCATTAGTAACAATTTTTTTTTACTTTTTGTTTCAAAACTACTAATGGCGCACGACGGATGTGGTGCGCCATTACTATGTCAATTAGTAATGGCGCACTATGCAACGGTGCGCCATTAGTAACGAATTTTTTTATGTTTTTTTTCTAAGCTACTAATGGCGCACCACACACCAGGTGCGCCATTAGTAATATATTAGAGACATGGTGCGCCATTAGAATATAGTAATGGCGCACCACATCACAGGTGCGCCATTAGTGGCCATTCCATCTATAGCCCTTTTTGTAGTAGTGTGCCCAGTCCCATGATCCAAAAAGGTCCAAGAAAATCAAAATAATTAAAAAAAACTCCCCCAGGGCTGTTGTTAGTTGGAGGCACTCGTTGTTTCGAGCAAGCCATGGATTGATGCTTGTTGGTGGTTGGGGGAGTATAAACATTTACCATTCTGTTTGGGAACTGCCTATAATGTATGTAGTATGGAAGATACAGCCATCTCATAGTTGTTGTGTTGACAGTGAAAGTATGCCGCTCAAAATGTTATTCAATCTCTATTTTAAAATCGAGCTCTGGCACCTCTACAAATCCCTGCTTCCCTCTGCGAAGGGCCTATCTATTTACTTTTATGTTGAGTCATTACCCTTCTTATTAAAAAGCACCCGCTAGAGAGCACACTGTCATTTGCATTTATTACTATTGGCTTATATTGGGTATGACTTGACTGGATCTCTTTTACCATGAATTACAATGTTTAGTCAGTCCTTGATCTTTAAAGCTGCTATGCATTTATGTTTTGCAGTCTCAGAAAGGGCTAGCGAGATACCATTTTGTTATATCATGTTATAATTATTTTGAGAAAGTGTTGTCATCCGAGTTTTATTATTATGGCTCGCTAGCTGATTATGCTATTGATATGAGTAATTGTGAGACCTAGGTGTTATTGTTAGTGTGGTTAGTTCATAATATTTGCTGAAACTTGAATGCTGGCTCTTCATGTTTACAACAACAAGAGCAAACAGAGTTTGTAAAAGTTTTTCTTTATCACTTTCAGTTTATCAACTGAATTGCTTGAGGACAAGCAAAGGTTTAAGCTTGGGGGAGTTGATACGTCTCCAATGTATCTACTTTTCCAAACACTTTTGCCCTTGTTTTGGACTCTAACTTGCATGATTTGAATGAAACTATCCCGGACTGACGCTGTTTTCAGCAGAACTACCATGATGTTGTTTTATGTGTAGAAAAGAAAAGTTCTCAGAATGTCCTGAAAATCCACGGAGGCACTTTTTGGAATTATTAAGAATTTCTGGACGAAAGAAATACACCAGCGGGCCCATGGCCTGTCCACGAGACAGGCCCCCCTTGTAGGGCGAGCCCCCCTATCTTGTGGGCCCCCTGGACCTCCACTGACCTCAACTCCAACTCCATATATTCCGTCTCGGGGAGAAAAAAATTAGAGAGAAAGTTTCATCGCGTTTTACGACACGGAGCCGCCGCCAAGCCCTAATCTCTCTCGGGAGGGCTGATCTGGAGTCCGTTCAGGGCTCCGGAGAGGGGGATTCGTCGCCATCGTCATCATCAACCATCCTCCATCACCAATTTCATGATGCTCACCGTCGTGTGTGAGTAATTCCATCGTAGGCTTGCTGGACGGTGATGGGTTGGATGAGATTTACCATGTAATCAAGTTAGTTTTGTTAGGGTTTGATCCCTAGTATCCACTATGTTCTGAGATTGATGTTGCTATGACTTTGCTGTGCTTAATGCTTGTCACTAGGGCCCGAGTGCCATGATTTCAGATCTGAACCTATTATGTTTTCGTGAATATATGTGTGTTCTTGATCCTATCTTGCAAGTCTATTGTCACGCCCAATATGCAATCCAAAAGGAACTCGAAGGTCCCACCAAGGATAGACCCGCATATTGAAACGCTTTTGCAAGGTGGATATCATTACATCAACATTACATAGTAGATGGGGATACATACAAGAGGCAAACAATGCCACACGAATACAACATCACAATACATCAGAGCATCATCCGTCTACGGATGAAACACAAACAGAAACTCAAACGACATCCATCCTGCTAGCCCAGGATGCCGACCTGGAACCTATCCCCTGATCGAAGAAGAAGCAGAAGAAGAACTCCCAAACAAGCAAACATCGCTCTCACGTCATGATCATCGCATAACCTGTACCTGCAACTGTTGTTGTAGTAATCTGTGAGCCACGAGGACTCAGCAATCCCATTACCATGGGTATCAAGACTAGCAAAGCTTAAAGGGAAAGGAAGGGGTAAACTGGTGAGGCTGCAGCAGCGACTAAGCATATATGGTGGCTAACATACGCAAAAAAGAGCGAGAAGAGAGAAAATGGAACGGTCGTGAAGCTAGCAATGATAAAGAAGTGATCCTGAACTCCTACTTACGTCAAACATAACCCAGAAACCGTGTTCACTTCCCGGACTCCGCCGAAAAGAGACCATCACGGCTACACACACGGTTGATGCGTTTTAATTCGGATCTGGTGTCAAGTTATCTACAACCGGACATTAACAAATTCCCATCTGCTTATAACCGCAGGCACGACTTTCGAAAGATTATACCCTGCAGGGGTGTCCCAACTTAGCCCATGATAAGCTCTCGCGATCAATGAAGGATATACCTTCTCCCAGGAAGACCCGATCAAACTTGGAATACCGGTTTACAAGACATTTTGACAATGGTAAAACAAGTCCAGCAAGACCGCCCGATGCGCCGACAATCCCGATAGGAGCTGCACATATCTCGTTCTCAAGGCAACACCGGATGAGACAGGCTACGAGTAAAACCAGACCTCGAGTTGCCTCGAGGGGGCCCCGCAGGCGGCTCAGTTCGGACCAACACTTAGACAAGCACTGGCCCGGGGGGGCTAAAATAAAGATGACCCTCGGGTTGGCCGACCCGAGGGAAGGGTATAGGTGGTGGTGAGGCAAATGGTAAAACCAAGGTTGGGCCTTGCTGGAGGAGTTTTATTCAAAGAAAACTGTCAAGGGGGTCCCATAAATCACCCGACCGCGTAAGGAACGCAAAATCCGGAAACATAACACCGGTATGACGGAAACTAGGGCGGCAAGAGTGGAACAAAACACCAGGCAAAAGGTCAAGTCTTCCACCCTTTACCAAGTATATAGATGCATTAATAATATAGGAGATATTGTGATATCCCAACCAAAATCCTGTCCACCATGGAGAAATCTTCAACTTCACCTGCAACTAGCAACGCTATAAGAGGGATGAGCAAAGCGGTAACATAGCCAAGCAACGGTTTGCATAGGAAAGGTGTCAAAGGTTAGAGGTTCATGGCAATATGGGAGGCTTGATAAACAGGTGATAGGTAGCGCAGCATAGCGAAAGAGCGAAGCAACTAGCATAGCAATGATAGTAGTGAGATCCAGGGTAGCGGTCATCTTGCCTGAAATCCCTCAAGGAAGATGAACGAGTCCATGAAGAAGACGAACGTATGAATCCACGAAGATGAACCAAGCGTAGACGAACAAATCCTCACGATCGCAACGAAACAGGAACTAACAAGAAGAAGCACACAACATGGTAAACACACCACACATGAACAAGACATGATGCACAACAAGCATGATGCATGACAAAGCTACATGAAGCTACTCATGGCAAGAGATGATGCAAACAAGAGCAACACATCAAAGCAAGTTTAAATGAGGCCGTGAACAACATATAACAATTCCGGTAAGTCCTCATATGCAAGTTTCGAAATTGGTCCAGATCTGGATAAACCTTATGTTCAAGTTGTTAAACAGAAAGTTAAGATGCAACAAGAAATTCTAGTCAAGTTACATATAAAGTTCATTTAGTTCGGAGCTACGGCCTAGAAGATATGAGCAACACAAGTTAAACATGGCATTGATGCAAAATGCACCCAAACATCAAGCAAACACCTGAAAACATGGATGCAACATGATAATATGAAACTATATGCAATTCTAAGCAAGTTTCATATAGAGCACACTCAATACGGAGCAACGGTTCAACACACACACATGAAACAAGTTATAGCAACAATCTGTCCAAAACAGCAACTAGGCATATTGCAAGCATCAAAACAACATGTTACAGCATCTCAACATGAAAACAAAAGACATGGGCATGATGTACAGGTAAAGCATAACGAAACATGAACACTGAGCTATCTCCAGAAATCACTAGAACATGCTCAACCACACATGGCAAGATTGCAACTAATAACAATTCAGACTTTGCAGAAAATAACATCAGGTTGCAATGTTTAGAGCTATCAAACAACATGTTACAGGAACTTATCATGGCAAACAAAGGCATGGCATGATACTACTAAATGCATAGAACAAGAGTCCCTTACTGACCATGAGCCAAAAAGGATCAGAAGATATGATGGCACCCACGTTAACATGGCAAGTTATATTACAGATTCATACATGGCAGGAACAGAATTATGAAGGCATGTTGGTGAGCTTGTACCACTCACCACAGAGCAATAACTGGCATGGCAAGGCAACCAACAGTAAGAAGGCAT
Source organism: Triticum dicoccoides (assembly GCF_002162155.2). Classification (NCBI taxonomy): domain Eukaryota; kingdom Viridiplantae; phylum Streptophyta; class Magnoliopsida; order Poales; family Poaceae; genus Triticum; species Triticum dicoccoides. The sequence goes on along the minus strand of NC_041393.1, from coordinate 366,528,950 downwards.
GTTTGTGAAGCTAAGCATGGCAAGAGCAAGTCCATACGGTGCATGGATCACTAGCAAAACACATGGAAACAACTGAACTTAATGTTAACAAGCTGACAGCAACATTATGAAACAACTTTGGAGCAAGATATGAACAAGCTACAGCAAGCTATAATTGCAACCAGGAGCATGAATGGATAGAGAATAACATGTAGAACAAAACACTCTTAGTGAACATCTCCAGATTATGCATAGAATGATTTGTAGAATCAGGTTTACATAGCATCACGAAATAACAGATTCAGCCTAGCAAAACAGCAACAGCAAGTACACTACTTAACAAGCTTGATTCACTCCCCACAAGTCATTGCATGACAAGATAAGCATAACATCAGCAAGAAGACATGTTTGTGAAACAAACCAAGGCAAAAACAAGTTCATAGCATGCAAGGATCAACTACAACAACCTTGGTAAAACTGAATAACATGTAAACAATCTGCCAGGAAACATTTTGAAGCAAAAGTAGAGCACAAAAATGACATGCTAGACTACTCCATAATTGCAACCAAGGGCAGGGATGGATAGAGCATAACCATATGTGCAAAACACCCTTACTGAAGTATCTCAAAATATGCATGGATCTCTCTGTAGCATCAAGTTTACATGGCACCAAAATAACAGCAGAATAGGGACTAAAATCAGCAACATCACAAAGCCTAGTTCACATGCTTGTGCTAGTCACCACATTGATCACAAAATACATGGCAAACACCACTGTAAAGATGGCATGGCATAGTTCAAAACACATGTAGACATCAACCTCATAGGATGCACACATCAATCATGGAAAAGAAGACAAATGAGCATGTTCTGTTAACAGACAACAGAAAACATTATGAAGCACTCTTGCAATGATGATTCAGGCATCAATATGACCTCAAATGAACATGATGCAATGGAATGAAATGATGTACTCGTTGAGGCGAACAATTTGACATATTACACGCACGAAACGGAGCTACGGATGCAGAGATACAATGCGATGAACATGCTAACATAATGCAAATATTCAGGACTTGGGCGTTTTCAGGGAAGGGGAAAAAGTCAACCTCGTCGGAATCTTCGCTGGAGAACGGCCGGAGAGGAGGGAGACGGCGGCCAGAGCTGCGGGAGAGGTCGGGGAGGACGGGCCCCCGCCGGATCTGGCCGGATCCGACAAGGGACGGCGAGGGGCGCGGGGAGGAGGAACCGAGGCGCGCGGCGGCGCTCGGCCACGGCGGCAGGGCCACGCCGGCGG
>NC_041393.1:366516821-366527484 GCF_002162155.2 Triticum dicoccoides | reverse complement strand
TGGCGGCGGAGCAATTCGGGCCCGCGCGGGCCCCGGATGGGCTCCGCGGGCCGGCGGCGGCTGGCGGCGGGGATCGCCACGTGGCGACGCAGGATTCGCTGCGGCGGGCGGCACGGTGGAGTGGACATGTCCGGCCGTCGGCGGACATGTCCGACGGCGCGGAGGGGAATTTTTAGGGTTAGGGTGGAAATGATCCGCGAATTTCGGGGGAGGGGCATATATATAGATTCTGGGAGGTAGGAGAGTCCAAATGAGGAGCGTTTTTCGGCCACGCGATCGTGATCGAACGACCAAGAGCATGGAGGGGAGTTTACTGGGTTTTGGGCCACTTTGGAAGGGGTGTTGGGCTGCAAAGAGGAAGGGGGGTTTCGGGCTACGCGGTAACCGTTGGAGTACCAAACGACCTCCAAATGGCACGAAACTTGACAGGCGGTTTACCGGTGCTATACCAAGGCCGCTTGGCAAGACTCGGTCCATTCCGAGAATGTTTAACACCCGCTCACAACGAGAGACAAAAGGGGAACGCCGGAGGGAATAGGAGTGCCGGATTGCAAAACAGACAACGGGGAAAATGCTCGGATGCATGAGACGAACACGTATGCGATGCAATGCAATGCACATGATGACACAAAGAGAATGATGACATGGCAAAATGCAACACGCAAGCAAATGACATGGCAACGACGGCGAGTAACTGGCAGACACCTGGCGCATTGAATCCGGGGCGTTACAACACTCCTCCACTAACAAGAGATCTTGTCCCGAGATCTTAGGACCGAGACGGAAGGGAAAAGGATGAGGTGAAGCAAGAACTGAAGAGAAGAAGCAAAGAATCGAGAGCACTCGAGAAAAAGAGAGAAACGACGAGCATGAAGAAAATCGAAAGCTCACGGAATCAGATAGACTATGAAACCACTCCGGTTAGAACGAGATAAGAAACGAATAAGACCGAAAGGATTTAGGCAGCACTCCGGTTGAAACATGGAGGAATAGAACATGAGCTTGAGAGGATGGAATGATACTTGATGAATACATGACACAAAATCTCCGGAAAGAATTGAAAGAGAATTGAATGAAAAGAATTTAGATGGATTGAATGGATTTGAATATCTGAGAAGAACGAAGAAATGCAAAACTCCAATTCAAAAGAATACGGAGAATTTAATTGCACTTCGAGACGCGAGAAGAAAAGATATTTGAACTCCGCCAGCAAGAATCTTGATGAACTCTTGAAGAATGAATTAAATCATGACGAACCACCATGAAGAACTCCGTTGACAAAAAGGATGATGAGATGGAATGAAGGAAGAAAGAATAAGATGAGCCTTGCGATGATTTAGATGGTGGTTCCGACGAGATGGCTGAGGAAATTGAACTCCGGAAAAGAAAAAGATGGAAACACTTAGAACTAGAATTTATTCATCAAGAACAAACTCCGAAGGAAGGGATTACTCACTTGGATGAAATAAGAATAAGATTTACTGTATGCTTAACCTTCATCAAACTAAATTGATGACCAACCATGGATTTTGCATACTACTTATTCTTCTTGAAAAAGGATTGAGAAGGGAAAGCACAAAACTTGAGAAAAGCTTCATGAACCACCGGTTGGATTGGAAAGAACGAATGAATTAAAATGATAAACAAGGAAAAAGAATCTTTAACGAACCATCGTGTGAATTCGAAAATGACTGATGCAAGAGACTTAATCACCGGGAAGAATTAGAAGAACAAATAACGTAGAGGGGATTTGGATGCAAAAGGACAAAGAGATCATGAACTGATTAAAGAACACTTGAACGAAGCACCGGGATAATTGGATAACGGTAGCTGAAATGATGGCCTCCGGTGAAAGAAACGAGAAAACAACTTCTGAAATACTCCAGATGGGAGAAAAGAACTTCTGACAAACGGAATAATTCGCGAGGATAACATGAAGCTAGAACCACGAAACTTTGGGAGGACGGACAAGGTTTAGAGGAAAAACTCTTCTTCGGTCTTGAAATGACGACGAGAAACACCACCAAAATTGTTGAGATACTCCGGAAGAATGAAAAGCAAAGAGGTTGAGCCAACATTGAAAAGAATTTGAAAGCGATCTTGAAGAAGGCATGTGACTGATGAAATCCATTCTTACGTCACACTTGGAAAGAATTTGAGAATAACTCCGGGAGAATTAGAAGAGTCAGGTAAGATCCTAGGAAAAGACCTGTGGGTTATGGGCCCACTAGAGAGAAAACACCGTTGGAAAGGGATGACGAACAGATAGATGAAGCACCGGAACAATTGAAATATTTGAATGAGGTGACAACCTCGAATTAATTCAAACACAGACGAATCTCCTGAGATGTCTTCCGAACTCCGGAATGATTGAATGGCGAGAGGCAAACGAGCAGGGAAAACACTTAAGCCAAGGGAAAGAATGTACTCAACCCGAAAGCTTGAATTGCGTCCACTGGAGAAGAAAAAAGAGATGGAGAATGACGAATGAGAGGAGAATTCACCGGTTGAAATAATTTACGAAAGACTGAAGAGGTTCCGCACGAATGAGATAGATGGTCGAAAGAGACACGGACTCCGGGAGGAGAAAGGGTGGGAGGGCGGGAAAACAAAGGCAACTTGGAAGGGGAAACCGACGAATATCTTGAAGAGAAAACACCGGTTGAAATCATTGAGGAGAGAGAGCAAAAACTTCACACGAGTAGGATGGATACTCGATTACGGACTCCGGTTCCGAGAAGAAGAAGGGTGGGCGGGTGGGAAAAGAAAACAACTGAGGATTGCACTCAAAGATGAAGAGGCTCGAGTCGACTTGACGAGAAATGCACCGGATAAAAGAGCTGAGAACCCACGATCGGAAAACGAACTGCGTGATCCTAAAAGAAAGTTTGAAGGGGAAGAGGAGTAATTCAAAACACCTACGTGAAGATTCCTTACCAGAGCGACGAAGGGGCAGAGGAGTAAAAAGAATTCCTACTCTCCGATATAACTAGACTCAGAAAACAGTTGTCTTCTAGACTCAACAACGGCCAGACTACACGATCAATCAAGGGGGCTCCTAAGGTCGGTCGAGGCTCTGATACCAACTTGTCACGCCCAATATGCGACCCTATCCAAAAGGAACTCGAAAGTCCCACCAAGGATAGACCCGCATATTGAAACGCTTTTGCAAGGTGGATATCATTACATCAACATTACATAATAGATGGGGATACATACAAGAGGCAAACAATGCCACACGAATACAACATCACAATACATCAGAGCGTCATCCGGCTACGGATGAAACACAAACAGAAACTCAAACGACATCCACCCTGCTAGCCCAGGCTGCCGACCTGGAACCTATCCCCTGATCGAAGAAGAAGCAGAAGAAGAACTCCAAAACAAGCAAACATTGCTCTCGCGTCATGATCATTGCATAACCTGTACCTGCAACTGTTGTTGTAGTAATCTGTGAGCCACGAGGACTCAGCAATCCCATTACCATGGGTATCAAGACTAGCAAAGCTTAAAGGGAAAGGAAGGGGTAAAGTGGTGAGGCTGCAGCAGCGACTAAGCATATATGGTGGCTAACATACGCAAATAAGAGCGAGAAGAGAGCAAATGGAACGGTCGTGAAGCTAGCAATGATCAAGAAGTGATCCTAAACTCCTACTTACGTTAAACATAACCCAGAAACCGTGTTCACTTCCCGGACTCCGCCGAAAAGAGACCATCACGGCTACACACGCGGTTGATGCGTTTTAATCCGGATCTGGTGTCAAGTTATCTACAACCGGACATTAACAAATTCCCATCTGCCTATAACCGCAGGCACAACTTTCGAAAGATTATACCCTGCAGGGGTGTCCCAACTTAGCCCATGATGAGCTCTCGCGATGAACGAAGGATATACCTTCTCCCAGGAAGACCCGATCAAACTCGGAATCCCGGTTTACAAGACATTTCGACAATGGTAAAACAAGTCCAGCAAGACCGCCGATGCGCCAACAATCCCGATAGGAGCTGCACATATCTCGTTCTCAGGGAAACACCGGATGAGACAGGCTACGAGTAAAACCAGACCTCGAGTTGCCCCGAGGGGGCCCCGCAGGCGGCTCGGTTCAGACCAACACTTAGACAAGCACTGGCCCGGGGGGGGGGGGCTAAAATAAAGATGACCCTCGGAGAAATCTTCAACTTCACCTGCAACTAGCAACGCTATAAGAGGGCTGAGCAAAGCGCTAACATAGCCAAGCAACAGTTTGCATAGGAAAGGTGTCAAAGGTTAGAGGTTCATGGCAATATGGGAGGCTTGATAAACAGGTGATAGGTAGCGCAGCATAGCGAAAGAGCGAAGCAACTAGCATAGCAATGATAGTAGTGAGATCCAGGGTAGCGGTCATCTTGCCTGAAATCCCGCAAGGAAGAAGAACGAGTCCATGAAGAAGACAAACGGATGAATCCACGAAGACAAACCAAGCGTAGACGAACGAATCCTCATGATCGCAACGAAACAGGAACTAACAAGAAGAAGCACACAACATGGTAAACACACCACACATGAACAAGACATGATGCACAACAAGCATGATGCATGACAAAGCTACATGAAGCTACTCATGGCAAGAGATGATGCAAACAAGAGCAACACATCAAAGCAAGTTTAAATGAGGCCGGGAACAACATATAACAATTCCGGTAAGTCCTCATATGCAAGTTTCGAAATTGGTCCAGATCTGGATAAACCTTATGTTCAGTTGTTAAACAACAAGTTAAGATGCAACAAGATGATCTACACGAAATTCTAGTCAAGTTACATATAAAGTTCATTTAGTTCGGAGCTACGGCCTAGAAGATGTGAGCAACACAAGTTAAACATGGCATTGATGCAAAATGCACCCAAACATCAAGCAAACACCTCAAAACATGGATGCAACATGATAATATGAAACTACATGCAATTCGAAGCAAGTTTCATATAGAGCACACTCAAAATGGAGCAACGGTTCAACACACACACATGAAACAAGTTATAGCAACAATCTGTCCAAAACAGCAACTAGGCATATTGCAAGCATCAAAACAACATGCTACAGCATCTCAACATGAAAACAAAAGACATGGGCATGATGTACAGGTAAAGCATAACAAAACAATAACACTGAGGTATCTCTAGAAATCACTAGAACATGCTCAAACACACATGGCAAGATTGCAAATAATAACAATTCAGACTTTGCAGAAAATAACATCAGGTTGCAATGTTTAGAGCTATCAAACAACATGTTACAGGAACTTATCATGGCAAACAAAGGCATGGCATGATACTACTAAATGCATAGAACAAGAGTCCCTTACTGACCATGAGCCAAAAAGGATCAGAAGATATGATGGCACCCACGTTAACATGACAAGTTATATTACAGATTCATACATGGCAGGAACAGAATTATGAAGGCATGTTGGTGAGCTTGTACCACTCACCACAGAGCAATAAATGGCATGGCAAGGCAACCAACAGTAAGAAGGCATGTTTGTGAAGCTAAGCATGGCAAGAGCAAGTCCATACGGTGCATGGATCACTAGAAAAACACATGGAAACAACTGAACTTAATGTTAACAGGCTGATAGCAACATTATGAAACAACTTTCGAGCAAGATATGAACAAGCTACAGCAAGCTATAATTGCAACCAGGGGCATGAATGGATAGAGAATAACATGTAGAACCAAACACTCTTAGTGAACATCTCCAGATTATGCATAGAATGGTTTGTAGAAGCAGGTTTACATAGCATCACGAAATAACAGATTCAGCCTAGCAAAACAGCAACAACAAGTACACTACTTAACAAGCTTGATTCACTCCCCACAAGTCATTGCATGACAAGATAAGCATAACATCAGCAAGAAGACATGTTTGTGAAACAAACCAAGGCAAGAACAAGTTCATAGCATGCAAGGATCAACTACAACAACCCTGAATAACATGTAAACAATCTGCCAGGAAACATTTTGAAGCAAAAGTAGAGCACGAAAATGACAAGCTAAACTACTCCATAATTGCAACCAAGGACATGGATGGATAGAGCATAACCATATGTGCAAAACACCCTTACTGAAGTATCTCAAAATATGCATGGATCTCTCTGTAGCATCAAGTTTACATGGCACCAAAATAACAGCAGAATAGGGACTAAAATCAGCAACATCACGAAGCCTAGTTCACATGCTTGTGCTAGTCACCACATTGATTACAAAAATACATGGCAAACACCACTGTAAAGATGGCATGGCATAGTTCAAAACACATGTAGACATCAACCTCATAGGATGCACACATCAATCATGGCAAAAAAGACAAATGAGCATGTTCTGTTAACAGACAGCAGAAAACATTATGAAGCACTCTTGCAACGATGATTCAGGCATCAAGATGACCTGAAATGAACATGATGCAATGGAATGAAATGATGTACTCGTTGAGGCGAACAATTTGACATATTACACGCACGAAACGGAGGTATGGATGCAGAGATACAATGCGATTAACATGCTAACATAATGCAAAATATTCAGGACTTAGGCGTTTTCGGGGAAGGGGAAAAAGTCAACCTCGTCGGAATCTTCGCCGGAGAACGGCCGGAGAGGAGGGAGACGGCGGCCGGAGCTACGGGAGAAGTCGGGGAGGACGGCCCCCCGCCGGATCTGGCCGGATCCGGCAAGGGACGGCGAGGGGCGCGGGGAGGAGGAACCGAGGCGCGCGGTGGCGCTCGGCCACGGCGGCGGGGCCACGCCGGCGAGGGACAGCGGCGACTCGGGGCGGCGCACGCCCCGACGAACGGCGGCGGAGGGCGCGGCTGGCGGCGGAGCGGATCGGGCCCGCGCGGGCCCCGGATGGCTCCACGGGTCGGCGGCGACTGGCAACGGGGATAGCCATGTGGTGACGCAGGATTCGCTGCGGCGGGCGGCGCGGTGGAGTGGACATGTCCGGCCGTCGGCGGACATGTCCGACGGCGCGGAGGGGAATTTTTAGGGTTAGGGTGGAAATGATCCGCGAATTTCGGGGGAGGGGCATATATATATATTCTGGGAGCTAGGAGAGTCCAAATGAGGAGCGGTTTTCGGCCACACGATCGTGATCGAACGACCGAGAGCATGGAGGGGAGTTTGCTAGGTTTTGGGCCACTTTGGAAGGGGTGTTGGGCTGCAAAGAGGAAGGGGGTTTCGGGCTACGCGGTAACCGTTGGAGTACTAAATGACCTCCAAATGGCACGAAACTTGACAGGCGGTCTACCGGTGCTATACCAAGGCCGCTTGGCAAGACTCAGTCCATTCCGAGAACGTTTAACACCCGCTTACAACGAGAGAGAAAAGGGGAACGCCGGAGGGCATAGGAGTGCCGGACTGCAAAACGGACAACGGGGAAAATGCTCGGATGCATGAGACGAACACGTATGCGATGCAATGCAATGCACATGATGACACAAAGAGAATGATGACATGGAAAAATGCAACACGCAAGCAAATGACATGGCAACGACGGCGAGTAACTGGCAGACACCTGGCGCATTGAATCCGGGGCGTTACAACACTCCTCCACTAACAAGAGATCTCGTCCCGAGATCTTAGGACCGAGACGGAAGGGAAAAGGATGAGGTGAAGCAAGAACTGAAGAGAAGAAGCAAAGAATCGAGAGCACTCGAGAAAAAGAGAGAAACGACGAGCATGAAGAAAATCGAAAGCTCACGGAATTAGATAGACTATGAAACCACTCCGGTTAGAACGAGATAAGAAACGAATAAGACCGAAAGGATTTAGGCAGCACTCCGGTTGAAACATGGAGGAATAGAACATGAGCTTGAGAGGATGGAATGATACTTGATGAATACATGACACAAAATCTCTAGAAAGAATTGAATGAAAAGAATTTAGAAGGATTGAATGGATTTGAATATCTGAGAAGAACGAATGTGACGCCCCCGATTCAATCGTACACTAATCATGCACGCAAATGTGTACGATCAAGATCAGGGACTCACGGGAAGATATCACAACACAACTCTACAAATAAAATAAGTCATACAAGCATCATAATACAAGCCAGGGGCCTCGAGGGCTCGAATACAAGTGCTCGATCATAGACGAGTCAGCGGAAGCAACAATATCTGAGTACAGACATAAGTTAAACAAGTTGCCATAAGATGGCTAGCACAAACTGGGATACAGATCGAAAGAGGCGCAGGCCTCCTGCCTGGGATCCTCCTAACTACTCCTGGTCGTCGTCAGCGGGCTGCACGTAGTAGTAGGCACCTCCAGTGTAGTAGGAATTATCGTCGACGGTGGCGTCTGGCTCCTGGACTTCAGCATCTGGTTGCGACAACCAGAAAGAAAGGAAAGGGGGAAAAAGGGGGGGGAGAAAGCAACCGTGAGTACTCATCCAAAGTACTCGCAAGCAAGGAGCTACACTACATATGCATGGGTATATGTGTAAAGGGCCATATCGGTGGACTGAACTGCAGAATGCCATAATAAGAGGGGGATAGCTAGTCCTATCGAAGACTACGCTTCTGGCAGCCTCCGTCTCGCAGCATGTAGAAGAGAGTAGATTGAAGTCCTGCAAGTAGCATCTCCAAGTAGCATCTCCAAGTATCATCTCCAAGTAGCATCTCCAAGTATCATCTCCAAGTAGCATCGCATAGCATAAACCTACCCGGCGATCCTCCCCTCGTCGCCCTGTGGAAAAGCGATCACCGGGTTGTCTGTGGAACTTGGAAGGGTGTGTTTTATTAAGTATCCGGTTCTAGTTGTCATAAGGTCAAGGTACAACTCCAAGTCGTCCTGTTACCGAAGATCACGGCTATTCGAATAGATTAACTTCCCTGCAGGGGTGCACCACATAGCCCAACACGCTCGATCCCATTTGGCCGGACACACTTTCCTGGGTCATGCCCGGCCTCGGAAGATCAACACGTCGCAGCCCCACCTAGGCAAAACAGAGAGGCCAGCACGCCGGTCTAAACCTAAGCGCACAGGGGTCTGGGCCCATCGCCCATAGCACACCTGCACGTTGCGAGGGCGGCCGGAAGCAGAACTAGCCCCCTTAATACAAGAGCAGGCTTACGTTCCAATCTGGCGCGCGCCGCTCCGTCGCTGACGTCTGAAGTGCTTCGGCTGATACCACGACGCTGGGATACCCATAACTACTCCCGCGTAGATGGTTAGTGCGTATAGGCCAGTAGCCAGACTCAGATCAAATACCAAGATCTCGTTAAGCATGTTAAGTATCCGTGAATGCCGAACAAGGCCAGGCCCACCTGTCTCCTAGGTGGTCTCAACCTGCCCTGTCGCTCCGCCACAAAGTAACAGTCGGGGACCGTCGGGAACCCAGGCCCACCTCTACCGGGATGGAGCCACCTGCCCCTTCAGCCCCCATCTCCGAACAGTATCACAGGTAATGTAACTGTGTAAAGTATATAGTATATGCCCGTGATCACCTCCCGAAGTGATCACGGCCCAGTAGTATAGCATGGCAGACGGACAAGAGTGTAGGGTCACTAATGGAACACTAGCATCCTATACTAAGCATTTAGGATTGCGGGTAAGGTATCAATGACTGTAGCAGCAATGACAGGCTATGCATCAGAATAGGATTAACGAAAGCAGTAATATGCTACACTACTCTAATGCAAGCAGTATAGAGAAGAGTAGGCGATATCTGGTGATCAAAGGGGGGGCTTGCCTGGTTGCTCTGGCAAGAGAAAGGGGTCGTCAACTCCGTAGTCGAACTGGCAGCAGCAGCGGTCTCGGAGTCTACCGGAAAGGAGTAACGGAGGGGGAACACAATAAATAACAGAGCAATCAAATGTAACACAAAGCAAGACGCGGCAATACGTTGTGCTAGGGGTGTCCTAACGTAGGGATAGGCGATACCGGTGAAGGGGGAAACATCCGGGAAAGTATCCCCAGTGTTTCGCGTTTTCGGACAAACGAACCGGAGGTGAAATGTTGCAGGTTCACTATGCTAGGGACGCGTGGCGGACGAACAGGCTGCGTATCTGGATTCGTCTCGTCGTTCTGAGCAACTTTCATGTAAAAAGTATTTTAATCCGAGTTACGGATTAAAAGATATGATTTTCTAAAGATTTTATTAATTTCTGGAATTTAATTAATTATTTAATTAATTCGAAAAACAGATTAATGACATCAGCATGATGTCATGCTGACATCAGCAGTCAACAGAGTTGACGTGGTCAACCTGACATGTGGGTCCAGTGGGACCCACCTGTCATTCTCTGTTTAGGTTAATTACAGATTAGTTAATTTAATTACTGTTTAATTAACCTAACTAGTTAACTAAATTAATTAAACCGGATTAATTAACTTAATTAATTCATTAGATAATTAATTAATTAATAATTAATTTTATTAAATCATTTTTATTTTTATTAATTATATTTATTTTAATTAATTTTAATTATTTTTTTAATTTTTTTTAATCCCTCTTTTTTTTTGTTCTGGGGCGTGGGCCCCATGTGTCTGTGGCCCAGAGGGGCTAGCGGGCATGGGTGCGGGCGCTCGCCCGAACGGCGTGGGCGCTGGGCGCGGGCGCACCCGAGCGGGCACTCGCCCGCAGGGTGGGACGAGGCCGCCGGGGCACCGACAATGGGGCACGCCGG
>NC_041393.1:366514586-366515808 GCF_002162155.2 Triticum dicoccoides | reverse complement strand
GCGATGGGGACGGCGTGGCGGCACCGACGACGGCGAGGTGGCGGGGCGGCTCCGGCGTGGTGATCTCCGGCGACGGCGTCGAGCGGCGGTGCGGGTGCGCGCTGGGGGAGACGAGGGTAGAGAGGGGATCGATCCCGATCCAGGGGGATCGGGGGAGGGAGTGGGGCGAGTGGGGGGGTTAGGGTTACGGGGTGGGGATAAGGAGAGAGAGGAGGGGCCGGCTGGGCCGGCCTGATTGGCCCCGAGGCCATCTGGGCCGAGGCCCAGCGAGGGGGGGCTATAATTTCTAGTCTTTCTTTTTTTTGTTCCTTTTCTTTTACTGTTTTATTTTATTCTAGTTTTATAAAACATAAAAGTTGTATCTTAAATAGTAACACTAATTATACCTCTGCCACAAAAAGGTTTAACCCCCAAATAATATAGTTTAGTATTTTATAAAATACCAACACATTTATTTATTTGTTTTACCTACAGTTTTAATTATTTGAATGCATTTAGACATTTTATAAAAATGTGGTTCCTCCACCAACATTACTTATGAATTATTTGTTACATTTAGAACATTTTAGTTTTGACTTTTGAAAACTTTAACTGTTTGACTTTATTTTGAATTTGAATTTGAATCGGTTTCGAACCAATGTGAGTTTAGCAACAGTAATCGTGGTGACGTGGCATCATTAGCAAAGGTTTACTGTAGCTTGATTATCTGGGCGTCACAATCCTCCTCCACTACAAGAAATCTCGTCCCGAGATTTAAGAGGGGAGTAAGGGGGGAAGTTCTTGTTACGATATTCTAACGAGTCATCTCGGTCTTGGTTGCTCTTATCGAAATGGTCGATCCATCACGTTGATGTTTTCATTCCTCCGCTTCAGGTCATCATGGTGAAGTCGTCCTTTTCTTAGGGAACTCCAACATAATTACGAATAGGTAAGGGGCAGCTTGACTACGATAGAATGCTTATGAGGGAAACAATCTGGGGATAACCCATGAATGAACATAAGATTATCTCTCGAGTTGAACATATAAAATACATCAAGAGTTAGGTACGGAGGTACCATGAGATGTTTCAAATGGATAGGCAATCGTTCGATGACTGAAACAACACGCGAAAGGGGTCCAGAGCAACGAGATTGAGTATTGCGTTTATTACCAGAATAGATCACTAGGACGGTGGTCCGTGAACTACATACAAGGCCACGCACGAGGAATAACTTTAGGAAC
>NC_041393.1:366513120-366514576 GCF_002162155.2 Triticum dicoccoides | reverse complement strand
GATCATGTGGAACTGTGGGTTATGGGCCCACCATGTGGGTTAATAGTAGGAACAGGGGTGACGTCTTGCACGATCATGTAAGCAAGGCATGTCGGAGAATAACCGGTCAGTTATGTTGACAGCATCGTTGGTACCAAGGGCGAGGGACGAAGAGAACCATTTTCCTGCTCGTTGAACGAGGCGGACCAATAGGCAAGGTTCCCGTCCATCGGGGGTTACCGAAGTGTCATCAACAATAGTAACAGGGTCCGACTGATAAGGTGGTACACCAAGGTGTTTTCGTAAGCAGGAAAATATTACTGCTTAGATCATCTAAACCTCAAGAAAGGTTAAACCAAACAATGGAAAGGATAATATGATTATCAAATTAATTAGAACAATGGAAAGGAAAATGTGTTTAAACACATATATCAGGGGTATATCCTCCCCAAAGTCAAGCAGAGGATGATATCCAAGACAGGATATAAAGTAGAAAACCTTTTAGGTAAGGGGGGAGGAATCTCATGAAATTACCCATACAACGGTGTTAGGATAAATGATAAATAAAATTTAGCATCGTGCTTCAAATGTTCCTGTTGAAAATCGGAGTACCATTGACATGCTTCGAGATAGCATTGACATGGTCTTCATGTAAAGGTCATACTTCGGATACACAAAGGATTCATCAGGAATAACTTATAGAATAAGTCTTACAATTTCCTCATGGATGAATGGATAACCTTGCTGAAAAGGAATCTATAATGATAGGTCCTCCAGCCGGGGGGGGACTAGGCATGACATCCCGTTACCAGGTCATCAAAGGGCCAACAACATAACTCTTGGAAAGTTGTCCCAACCATCATATCTGACCGAGATTCAGATCCGATTGGTGTAATGATACCTCAGACTCAGGATGTCCGAGAATAAAAGGTGCAACACAAATAGACGAAATGACATTTCAGGATTCTCAGGAGATGAACTATGGGAGTGGGTTCCTGAAACAATAGTTCATCATTAAACCAAGGAGAGGACAAGGAGGTGTCTGGTGAACTCAACGGCAATTCACCGAGATTCCCAAAAGATGGATTTCCACCATTAAGTGAACAAGGAGATAACATTTGTCAGATCAAATGATATAAGGAAGTATGCTCGAGGAAAACATACACAATTAAACATTGGTTGAAGGGTGCGCCCGAAGTACGGGTTGGGTTGCACGACCAATGTTAGAATGGTGATTCAATTAGCGAAGGACTTAGAATGAACTATCGCCCATTCACTTCAAAGCAATAGGGTTGCTAGAAGTTTTGAATTCACACGTCATAGCTCCATTGTCGGTATTCCGGTTGAAAACAATACGGGGACCAAGGAATGAACGAAGATGGCAAGAAGTATTAAGATATCAAGAATTATTAAGAGGTGGTGAAATTCTCACCACATTCTTGACAAAAAGTGATGGTAATACTTCCGAGGTAAGGAA
>NC_041393.1:366508333-366512306 GCF_002162155.2 Triticum dicoccoides | reverse complement strand
GTTGCAAGGGATCAATTCACAGATACCATAGGTTAGTTATCAAGGAAATAGTTATTGTTACAAGAAGCTTTCATGATAGGATATATATCGCGTCCATGGGCATGAGCACAAGGTTCAAGGTCGACTCCCACTTCTCCAATGCATACCCTATCATTCACTTCTCATTCTCAAAGAAGTCGTATGGTAGAAAATTATCTGCTAAACACTAGAAGGGTTGACTTGTCAAAACCTTCCGGTTCATACGGTTTTTAAGGAAGGTATAGGTTCAACCCAATGGGGCTTCTTAGAAACATATACCACAAGTTTCGAGAGTAAATATCACAAGCTCGAAAGCAGAGCAAGGTTGAGAAGGTAGATGATACAATTTACCAAAGGCATTATGTATCCAAGGGAAGGCTCACAAGGTTATTGAATATGAAGGGCGTTGTCAGATAAAATCCAACAAAGGATCTGGTGGTCCACAAGGGATCTGACGTGAGCATCGGTACTCAACTAGAGGAAGAAGATTGCAAGGAGATCAGATTATAGAAACAACTGACTAACTCAATTGTCAAATGCAAAGGAATTATGATTTCCAAATCAAGGGATCAGAAGCAATGCTCTGAGTAGGGATGGATAAGTTGAATAACCTTACGGTACAATCAATGACAATTGGATTGGTCGAGAACCAATTCCAGTTAAAAGAATGGCAGCTTAGCCGGAGAAGTAATTTATAAGGATCAATGATGATTGCGTGCATTCGCAGACATATTGAGTCAGCAGACTCAAAATGATAATGACAAGGAATGTCATTAAGACTACGAGACTTATGGGATTAACCATAATGCGAGCAAGCAAGAATTTCAAGAGCCAAAGGCTCCAGAGGATTTTCGGAAGATCGAATAGTATTTTGAAGACTTTTGTGAAACTCATGAACAACTGGGGAGGAGCGGATACTTGACAAGTGCGGGGATTTATTTGAAGGGGTATTCATGTGGCAAAGAACTGCTAGGCAGTAGGCACGAAGTATTCTCGGAACAATAGAGAAAACTTCGGGTATCTTGTAATAACAAGAACAATGGGGAATGGTTGTAAGAATGGCAAGTGTAAGTAGTTATCCATAAGGATTTATCGGTGGTCGGGAATAGCAAAAGTGATGGGCACAAAGTCTCGAGAGAATATCAAAGAGTATCTCCGAAATCTTCTGGTGCAGTCGGTGACCATCTGGACTGAAGGGGCTCTCCGGGAGAAAGTATTTTCGAGAACCTAAAGTTAGTTTTTAGTAAAAATCGTTTAACCCGAATAGAAGAGGGTTCAGAATCCCAGAGTAAAGGTCGAGGAATAAAAGATCCTAATACCTCCCGATGGCGACGTGGGCCCATGGGCCACACAGCCATGTTAGTAAAAGTTTTTCAACGACTAGACTCGACTTCGGCCAAGGAGTTGGAAAGGGGGATTCCTACAGGCAATCGGCTCTGATACCAACTTGTGACGCCCCCGATTCAATCGTACACTAATCATGCACGCAAATGTGTACGATCAAGATCAGGGACTCACGGGAAGATATCACAACACAACTCTACAAATAAAATAAGTCATACAAGCATCATAATACAAGCCAGGGGCCTTGAGGGCTCGAATACAAGTGCTCGATCATAGACGAGTCAGCGGAAGCAACAATATCTAAGTACAGACATAAGTTAAACAAGTTGCCATAAGATGGCTAGCACAAACTGGGATACAGATCGAAAGAGGCGCAGGCCTCCTGCCTGGGATCCTCCTAACTACTCCTGGTCGTCGTCAGCGGGCTGCACGTAGTAGTAGGCACCTCCAGTGTAGTAGGAATTATCGTCGACGGTGGCGTCTGGCTCCTGGACTTCAGCATCTAGTTGCGACAACCAGAAAGAAAGGAAAGGGGGAAAAAGGGGGGGAGAAAGCAACCGTGAGTACTCATCCAAAGTACTCACAAGCAAGGAGCTACACTACATATGCATGGGTATATGTGTAAAGGGCCATATCGGTGGACTGAACTGCAGAATGCCAGAATAAGAGGGGGATAGCTAGTCCTATCGAAGACTACGCTTCTGGCAGCCTCCGTCTCGCAGCATGTAGAGGAGAGTAGATTGAAGTCCTCCAAGTAGCATCTCCAAGTAGCATCTCCAAGTATCATCTCCAAGTAGCATCTCCAAGTATCATCTCCAAGTAGCATCGCATAGCATAAACCTACCCGGCGATCCTCCCCTCGTCGCCCTGTGGAAAAGCGATCACCGGGTTGTCTGTGGAACTTGGAAGGGTGTGTTTTATTAAGTATCCGGTTCTAGTTGTCATAAGGTCAAGGTACAACTCCAAGTCGTCCTGTTACCGAAGATCACGGCTATTCGAATAGATTAACTTCCCTGCAGGGGTGCACCACATAGCCCAACACGCTCGATCCCATTTGGCCGGACACACTTTCCTGGGTCATGCCCGGCCTCGGAAGATCAACACGTCGCAGCCCCACCTAGGCAAAACAGAGAGGCCAGCACGCCGGTCTAAACCTAAGCGCACAGGGGTCTGGGCCCATCGCCCATAGCACACCTGCACGTTGCGAGGGTGGCCGGAAGCAGAACTAGCCCCCTTAATACAAGAGCAGGCTTACGTTCCAATCCGGCGCGCGCCGCTCCGTCGCTGACGTCTGAAGTGCTTCGGCTGATACCACGACGCCGGGATACCCATAACTACTCCCGCGTAGATGGTTAGTGCGTATAGGCCAGTAGCCAGACTCAGATCAAATACCAAGATCTCGTTAAGCGTGTTAAGTATCCGTGAATGCCGAACAAGGCCAGGCCCACCTGTCTCCTAGGTGGTCTCAACCTGCCCTGTCGCTCCGCCACAAAGTAACAGTCGGGGACCGTCGGGAACCCAGGCCCACCTCTACCGGGATGGAGCCACCTGCCCCTTCAGCCCCCATCTCCGAACAGTATCACAGGTAATGTAACTGTGTAAAGTATATAGTATATGCCCGTGATCACCTCCCGAAGTGATCACGGCCCAGTAGTATAGCATGGCAGACGGACAAGAGTGTAGGGTCACTAATGGAACACTAGCATCCTATACCAAGCATTTAGGATTGCGGGTAAGGTATCAATGACTGTAGCAGCAATGATAGGCTATGCATCAGAATAGGATTAACGGAAAGCAGTAACATGCTACACTACTCTAATGCAAGCAGTATAGAGAAGAGTAGGCGATATCTGGTGATCAAAGGGGGGGCTTGCCTGGTTGCTCTGGCAAGAGAAAGGGGTCGTCAACTCCGTAGTCGAACTGGCAGCAGCAGCGGTCTCGGAGTCTACCAGAAAGGAGTAACGGAGGGGGAACACAATAAATAACAGAGCAATCAAATGTAACACAAAGCAAGACGCGGCAATACGTTGTGCTAGGGGTGTCCTAACGTAGGGATAGGCGATACCGGTGAAGGGGGAAACATCCGGGAAAGTATCCCCAATGTTTCGCGTTTTCGGACAGACGAACCGGAGGTGAAATGTTGCAGGTTCACTATGCTAGGGACGCGTGGCGGACGAACAGGCTGCGTATCTGGATTCGTCTCGTCGTTCTGAGCAACTTTCATGTAGAAAGTATTTTAATCCAAGTTACGGATTAAAAGATATGATTTTCTAAAGATTTTATTAATTTCTGGAATTTAATTAATTATTTAATTAATTCGAAAAACAGATTAATGACATCAGCATGATGTCATGCTGACATCAGCAGTCAACAGAGTTGACGTGGTCAACCTGACATGTGGGTCCAGTGGGACCCACCTGTCATTCTCTGTTTAGGTTAATTACAGATTAGTTAATTTAATTACTATTTAATTAACCTAACTAGTTAACTAAATTAATTAAACCGGATTAATTAACTTAATTAATTCATTAGATAATTAATTAATTAATAATTAATTTTATTAAATCATTTTTATTTTTATTAATTATATTTATTTTAATTAATTTTAATT